>NW_007728040.1:101008-104743 GCF_000696425.1 Galeopterus variegatus | reverse complement strand
ACATCTGGGTGGGAGGGGGAAGAGGGAGGAGGGAGGGAGGTTTTGGTGATGGGACACAATACCTAACTACATTGTATATTGACAAAATAAAATAAAGAAAGAAAGAAAGAAAAAATAAATAAAAATAAATAAATAAATAAAATAAACCCAATTTAAAAAATGGGTACAGAAGCTGAATAGATATTTTTCTAAGGAAAACATACAAATGGCCAACAGGCACTTAAAAACTGCTCAACATCACTAATCATCAGGGAAATGCAAATTAAAACTACACTGAGATACCACCTCACCCCAGTTAGACTGGCTATAATCTAAAAGACGGTGAACAACAAATACTGGCGAGAATGTGGAGGGAAGGGAGCACTCCTACACTGTTGATGGGACTGTAAATTAGTACAAACACTATGGAAAACAGTGTGGAGGTTTCTCAAACAATTACAGATAGATCTACCATATGATCCAGCAATCCCACTTCTGGGTATATACCCAGAGGAATGGAAATCATCATGTAGAAGAGATACCTGCACTCCCATGTTCATTGCAGCTCTATTTACAATAGCCAAGATATGGAACCAACCTAAATGTCCATTGACGGACAACTGGATAAGGAAAATGTGTTATATATACACCATGGAATACTACTCTCCATAAAAAAATGAAATTCTTCCATTCGTTGTGACATGGATAAGCGTGGAGAAAATTATGTTGATTGAAATAAGCCAGGCACAGAGTGAAAAATGCCACATGTCCTCACGCATAAGTGGGAGCTAAGAGAGAGAGAATGAAGGAAAGAAAAACCAAAGTGGTACATTGGACTTGCAGAGGGAGAGAGCACACCTAGGGTTGTGTAGTGTGGTAGGGGAGGGAGAGTGTGGGAGGAAGGTTGGCGGGATTAATTGGGCGGGGAACACAGGGAATAATCGCAATTTGTTGTAATGGGCACTCTGATAGTATTGATCTGGGCATCACAGCTTGGACAGCATCAGATTTGTACCCCATGAATACACATAATCAATAGTAAGAAATTTTACCCCAAATCAGTTAAGATTTTACTCCACAGATAACTTAAAAATTTCAAAGATGAAATTGAATCATTATTAATTAGAAATCTGGTGGTCACTGTCCTAATAAAATAGGCAAACTTAACATTACTAATAATGGAATAACTGGAAATTTTGTGCCTTGATGCTTTGAGGTGTGCAAAATTAACTACACAAAATCCCTCTGAAATACTTTTGCCCTAAAATGTTTAGTCTGAATCTAATCAAGTCTCTAGATCTTAATGTTATAATAAATACAGAGAATGGAAGTACAAATTAAACAACACAACAAGGAAATAATCAGACAAATCCAGAATGTGGGATATTTTATAGGAAAATAGGCCTATAAAGTGTCAATGCCACAAAAATTGTGGAAGAACTAGATTAAAGAGACAAAGACTGAGTAGTATTTCATTGTGTATATATATAGCAATTCTGAGATAGCAGTGAAGAAACCAAGCTAAGCATTTGCCCTTCTGGATCTTAAGTTTTAGGGGAGAAGCCAGATAATAAGTAAATATATAATATGGTAGATGATGATAAGTGGTATATAGAAGAATAAGGCAGAGAAGTGGAGTAGGGAGTGCTAGAGGATATGGTTTGCATTTTAAATAGAATGTTCAAGTAGGCCTTTGCCAAGAAAATGACACTTGAGCAAAGATTTGCAGTTATCTGGGGGAATAGTGTTCCAGGCAGAGGTAACAACATTTTGCAGAGACAGTGTGACTGGAACAGAATGAACAAGAGATTAAGCATAGTGAGGAAATTAATTCAGACAAGTAACAGCAACCTGAACTTGTAGGGATTTATAGACTCTTCTAAGAATTTTGATTTTTACTCTGAATGAGATGGGGAGTGCTAAGGATTTTTGAGCTAAGAAATGACATGATCTAACTTAAGTTTTCATAAGAATATTATATCTGTTTCAATGATAATAGACTAAAAGTTGACAATGTTGGAAGCAATGAAATTTGTTAGGAGGCTATTGCAGTAATCCAGATGAGAAATAATAGTAACTTGCATTTAATAAGAAGAGACAGGCATCTCATTTCCTGATATGGTGGATGTTTTGCTGACATGTGATTTGCTTAGCAGGGGAAAAGGAACCTGTAGAGAGGCAAAAGGGTGAGAAGACAGGCTTTAGTGAATCGGCTTATACTCTCATGGGTTTGTGTGGCAAGTATGCATGAGTTTTCCATGGGTGGGTTGGTCACTGGAGAAAGTAGCTAGACCTGAGCTGTCTTGTTGATATACCATCTAGGAAGGCTACCCATTAACAGATGAGTAGGGTGCACTATGAGGGAGAGGGAGAGGTGAAAGATATCGAACAGGAAGCTTATGTTTCACATTAGGGAACTGTACGGTATAGAGGCCTTTGTACTGGCTCCTAAAAAGCTCGTGCATCCCATTTGATGTCTGACACAGAGAAGGTATCCATGGTTAGTCAGCATTAGTTAGAAAAACAGTGACAACCAGCAAAGAGAGGGCTGTGACTGCAGGCACTTTGGAAAAGATGTGTTTTCTTCCTTTACTATTTCTCTCCAAGTCTCCCAACAGTGGAGGAGTTAGGCATTGAATAGAGAAAGGGAGGAGGAATCCCAGAAGTAGACTATCAATTCTCCCACCCCATGCTGCTGGAAGAGAAGAGGAAGTGTAAGCGAAGCCTACTCATATTTCCACTTCTCAATGTGAGTCTTAGGGCCTTAAGCCTGGCCAGCCTGGGGGGTGGAGGTGAGTGGCAGGTACAGGGAAGGGTATAAAATTTAAATCGAATATGGTATTGGAATTTTAAGCTGGATTAATCTATAACAGATCAACGTGACTAAGTATTTTTGAAATATGGTCAGAAGGCAGTAAGGGACCAGAAAAGAAACTTCATAGGGTTAGGAAATCAATGATCAGAGAAAAAAAATCTTACATAGGTCACCAGCGGAAGAGGCAGGATTTAAACCCAGGCAGTATTATTAGAACCCAAGCTCTCAACCATTATATTCAATAGAGAATGGGAATTAAGGATTCTACTGCTGGCAAACATTTTAATCCTGGGCTCGTCATTTTTGTTCATTAGCTTCCCTACCTTTAGCATAATGGGGAGTAAAATTTGCCTTATGCCACTGGATACATGTGGGAATAGAATGAAGTGATAAATGGAAAATCATTTGCAAAGTACGGCATTATCATATTATCATCTTTGTATTTGTGGTATCCTGTCAAAAGAGGCAAAAGAGGAAGAACAGGTGTTTCAGAAAATAGGAAAGTTTGATATCTCTCTTCTCTTAACTTTTCCCCAAATATCCATTCCTACCCTTGGAATAGCAGGTAAGAAATTCTTTGCCTTCCTTATGAGTTTAGATCAGCCAGCTGAAGATAGTAGATGATATAGAATGACAGTGCTGAGATGCTTCATGAAACTAACAGCTGTATTCCCTTTGGGATTTATTAAGAGTGACTGTCTTCAAACTATAATTTTTGGATAGGTTCCAAGTTTATCTTTCTAATTGTGTGCAGCTAATTAGGTCATAATTTGTCTACACTTATTTACAACTAGTGACCTGTTTTCTCTCAATAAGGGGTTGCTTGGCATTTGCAGGTAATGGAATTTATTGGACCAACTCATCAATTAAGGATGGGGAAAAAAGAGATTTTTTCTCTTTTCAGCAGTATGTGCTTGCTGCAACCCCCCCCCCCCCCCCCC
>NW_007728040.1:51842-100834 GCF_000696425.1 Galeopterus variegatus | reverse complement strand
CCCCCCCCCCCCCATTTTAGTCTAAGGGAATAATCTTCAATGTATCCCAGGTCCTCTTTGTTAATGGTCTGAAATGGAAGGCGCTGTCTGTGATGAAGGCAATCTGAACCCATAGCGGAGCTGTTGGAATTTTACCTGACTGAACAACTTTTTTTGAGAAAGGCTCAACTAGTTTTGCTCTGTTGCTCAGCTGGACACTGTAGCCCTTATTAGCACTAGTCATCTTCCTTATAAATATGGGTTATAGTCACCAGGTGCCTATGAGGGCAAACCTGTTTCTCCTTGTGAAATAACTCTCAGAGCATCTTCCAATATTGGTAGGCCAGGCTGTCATTTTTGTCTATAAAAGGACAACACATTCTGAGGAAATGCTCAGCCATTGGAAGAATAACTTAATAAGTTGGAATGAATTAACCACATTTATTTTACAATGTCATACCTTCGTTTTTATATTGTTGATTTTCTCTCTTTTGTAATTAGTTTTGTCCTTGAGTGTAATTTAGTTAAGTTTTCCACGTTTATTTTTTCTTTTTAAAATTGCTTATATTTAGTACAAATACATGATTTCCTGATTCTGGATTAATATATTCATTATAATCAACATTATTTTTTGCCTCTATTCTGGAATCATTTTTATTCTTTCTGGATTGTATTATCTGAAATTTTCATTAGTGAATATCTGTTGGTCACAAGCACTCTCATTTTGTTTGTCTGAAAATGTCTCTAACTTACCTAAATTCTTGAGATTGTTTCACAATCTTAATTGTAATAATATAGCTCTAAAAGTTATTTACCTCAGCACTTTTAAGATATTATTACACTGTTTTCTAGCTTTCAGTACTACTGTTGTATAGATGACTGTCCATCTACTTTTTTTTTTTTTTCTTCATATGTATATTCTATCTTTTCTCTCTGGTAGCTTTTAAGTTTTCTTTTTTTTTTTTTCCCCATTGCCATTGCTGTTCAACAGTTTCACTGTGATAAGTCTTGGTGTGGATTTTTCTTTATCTTGCTTGAAATTTATTGTGCCATTCTGTGTCTGAAGATTTATTCATGTAACAACTCTGGAACATTCATAGCTATCGTCTCTTTGAATATTGCTTCTCCCCCATTCTCCCTCTTTTTTCTTTCTGTAACTGTAGTAGATGTATATTAGGGGTACCTACAATATCTTCCATGTTTCTTAACTTTTTATATTTTCCACCTTTTGTTTCTCCCACCTTCTGTGTTATTTCTTGAGCTGTTTTTAGTTTACTAATTTTATTTTTAGCTACACCTATTCTGTTTTTATACTATAAATTGATTTAGTTTTACAATTTTAGTTATATATTTTTCAAAGTTCTATTTGGTTCTTTCTGGACATTTTTAAAGTCTCTTTTTCCTTAATACTTTTGGTACCCTCTTTAAAAATTAAACCTACTTATTTTGTATTATAAACCTGAAAAGTCCAATTTCTGAACAAGTGTGCTGGCTTTTGAACCTAGTGCCTTACTTTCTTGTCTTTTTTCAATTTTTGCTTGTGAACCCATGTTAAATGGAATTGTATTTATGGGAATTCTGTGACACCTATGTTCAAGGTAATTTTCTCCAAAGAAGACTCTAATTTGCTTTTATCAAACACATAGGTTTTCTATTAACCCAGTACTACTTAAGATAAATTTCCAGCTTGAGTTTTTCAGCTGCGAGATAGTATGGATTTGAACCACCACCTTGTGTGAGGAGCTTTATTTTTGTTAGAATCCCAGGGGAGATGCTTCCCCACCCCCTCTTTAACCTCTGGATTACGTCAGGATTGAGACAGGAAGGCATCTTTGCTATTTGCCTATTTTGGGTGGGCTTTTCTTTAGTTCACTTTTTTGCAGAGGCTGTAGCTCTTTGCAATCCTGGCTTTGTCCAGGAGTCACTTTATCATACTTATGCCTTTGAGCACCTCAGGCTTTGTCTTTCATGGTCTCTGCCCTGTGTAGCCATCAAAACAGAGGTTCAAATGAACAGAGAAATCAGCATATGGCTTCACAGTAGCTGAGACTTCAGTGTTACCTTACTGTGTTAGTAAGTAGGGCCTCTGAAGATTCCTTTACTTTTTTTTAGTTCATGGAAACATCTATATTTTTACCATCACTTTTAGTCATTTTATAGTCAAAAGGTTTTTTAGTGTATATGGTGTTAATTTTATAAATGAACACACAAGCCAATGTTGTCAAATTTATAAGTATTTACTCTGTGAGGAACGTGAAATGAAAGAGGAATATGAAATGAAACTAACATCTCCTTTCCTCATGTTTTTTTCATTTTATCTGGGTAGGAGTTACAAATAATTACAGAATATTCTTAAATCACATAATAGAATACTGAACTTGAATTTAAATGCCAGGAAGAAGTTCATTGTGCATTGAAGAAGTGAAAAAATGACTTCTTGGAAGAAGTAGTTTTTAAAGCATTTGGATAGACAGAAAAGAGGATGCTATTATCTTGAAGAGAATTTGATATCTTAAATATATTGTCACTCTTTGGTTCTAATGTACTATGGTACTATAAAAACGTAAACAAAGATAAATGTATTACTGACATCTGTGCCTTAGGAAATGTTGGGAAATAACATTTTAGTATTTTACCTAGAGGCTAGATAGAACATATAGTTGCATTATTTTTTTTTTCACTTTTAGGCAGTATAGCTAAAAGATTTCTATGTCACTATTATAGAAATAAATATCTTCTTTTTAATATATTAATTATTAAGAGATTATATATATACTGTGTGTGTGTGTGTGTGTGCGCGCGCGCTCGCGCACGTACATGTTAGATCTGGAGCCAAGTATGAAAAATTGTTTTGAATATCTGTATTGTTTTGTATGGCCCCCTCTATTATTAGAGAGAGTTGAGTATATTATTTTAAAAAGGCAAATTGTTTACCCTTTAATAAAGAAAAAGAAGTCACTGTGGATATTTTAAAATCCAGCCAATCTTAGTTGACCAGATATTTTAACAAAACTTCTCAACATATGTTTACTTGAAGTGCCCACAAGGGCCACACTGATTAGTATTAGGAAACGTAATTAGCATTCATTAAAAATCCTATTTCAAAGATAGTGGTAATAGTTAATTGTACAAGTTTTAGAAAATACAGATAAGCAAAAAGAAGATAAATAAAATTACTCTGTAATGTAATTATGTACATGGGATAATCAGTAATAACATTTTGGTTTATATCCTTCTGGTTCTTTTTTTAAAACAACACATACTCATAATAGATAATTTTCAAAAAAATATTGAAAAATAGAATCATACCATAAATTTGTTAAACAACTCATTTTGTACCTTATTGTGAACATCATTCCATAGCATTTAATATTATTCACCAATATTATTCTATCTATATATCTATCTGTCTATTTATTTATTTATTTATTGTTTGAAGCTAGCCTATGTGTTCTGTACCAAGCTACAACACTGTAAGGTCAGCTTCCGTATTACTTTTTCTATTTTGACAACCACCAAGACAAGTGTTCAGATCTGATGGGAAAGGAAACTGGAGGGTCCAATATCATTCTTAATGGCTGTGTAATATATCTTTGCATATATGTACCAAAGGTATTTAAGCAGTGAGTCCTCAGTTTCTGATATTTAGGTGGTTTCAAATTTTCACTATTATGAACAATAATGCAAGAAACTTCTGTATAGCATGATCTTTGAACAGACCAATAATAATTTCCTCAGGAGAACCTCCATAAAATAAGGCTGCTATATCCAACAGTATGCTCTTAATGGTTTGATACCCATTGCCAAGTTGCACTCAGGAAAGATTGCACCAGTTTATACACTCACTGCCAGTGTCTAAGATTGCCCATTTTCTCATATATTCAAGAACCCTGGGAATTTTAATATTAAAAAGACTCCAGTTGTTTGGTAAGTGAAAAATTGTAATTTATTCTTTAATTCTTCCATTCATATGATTTCTAATGAAGTGAGATATTTGAAAATCTTTATTGACCTTTTGTATTTTTATTTTTTTAATTTCCTGTTTCAGTTTTGGTAATTAGCTTATTATTATTATTAATTTTATTTTTACCTTTAGTTGCTATACTTAGTCTCATACTGGGTACCAATAATCAGTGAGGAGACTAAAAGGTTAGAAAAATCTGTAGAGCTGAAATCTATAAACAAGGTTTCTGAATTTATTTATTTATTTAACACATATTTATTGAGTGCTTACTATTTGACAGGCATTCTTATTTCTTCTCAGTGTTGAGAAAGACAAAATTTGTGCCCGCCCCAAAAAATCAAAGAGATAAAATAAGCACTTATCTCTTAATGATAAGTGCTAAGAAGAAAAATAAAGCAAGTTAGATGACAGAGTGATGAAGGGTATGTTGGTGGCTATTTTACTTAGGATAGTCAAGGAAGATTTCTATGAGTGAGACATCTCAGCACAAACTTGAATGAACTTAGAAAGCAAGGGAGGTATCTGACTATGTGGGGAAAAATACCCCAGGCAGAGAAAGCAAGCATGAAGGTCTGCTGTGTTTTAAAGATTATTAAAATCAGTTTACTTAGTTTTTCATGAATGTATGCTATTGATTGAATGTCCCCCTCCAAACTCACTGAAGCTTAAATTGTGTTCCTCAAAGTTCTGGGTAATGGAAACTTGACCCCCACTGTGACAGTGTTGAGTGAGTGGGAAATCCTATTGTGATGATGAAAGGCGGGGCCTTGGGGAGGGGATTGGATTGTGAGGGCCATGCCCCAGTTCATGGGTGCAGTTCTGAGGGCTTTAAAAAGAGAGCACATGAGTGTCTCTCTCTCTGCTCTGCCATTTTCTGCCATGCGAGACCCCTGCATTCCTGTAAAGCCACCACCAAAGAAGACCCTCAGCAAATATCTTCCCTGGACTTTGGACTTCCCAGTCTCTGAAACTGTAAGGAATAAATTTCATTTTCTTACATTTTCCAGGTATTTTGTTACAAGCAACAAAAATGGACTAATACAGTGTAGCACTTTTTCCTCTTGAATACAGCTATAGGTTTTTTCTCCAGTCACTTTAGTTTTCAGACTGATGGATAGAGATGAAAGTCAACTAACTCTTCTTAATCAAATTTACATGATAATTAGAATTGTTAAAAAATGCAGTTTATGTAAAAGTCCTGAGTAATCAAGAGCTGTTCATTTCTTTATAAACTCTCAAGTGATGGAAATTATTTCTTTTAATAAAAAAAGGAGGATGTATAATGGCCTAAGAAAAGATGCTAATATGAGCTAGGGCACAATTATAATTTATTTTTCATAACTGATAGTAATATGTTTATTAAGAAAATGGCTGACAAGTGGAACATGTGACAGTTCAGTGACAGAAGTACATTGATTTCAGGGAAGATTTTACAGAAAGTATAATCACTGGGATTATTCAGAGAGTGTGCCTAGGTGTTAATTGCACATTAGATGGCAGATGGTAATGAGCTTCCATATATAGTGTACTTTTGAGTTTGAATTTCAGGGTGTTTAGTGGCTGTCCTTTTTCCATCTGATTCTGTTCAGAAGGATGTCTATATCCAATATTTGTACCATTCATTATTTTGTATCTTTTAACTCTTGTGTTCTTAGCTTGTTCCATATTTTGACTTTATTGCTTTGAGGTGTTTTAGCATTCTGCACTTAAGTATATTTTCTATTCATCAAGTCTTAATACTCCCTAAGAGTCAGGGATACATAAACTCAGGTCATCTGTAGTACTACTTTGTTATGCCTTCTAATGTATCTAATACAAAGACGTTTTGTTAACGGGTAATACTCATGCCCAAAAAGTGAAAGAATAAATAACAAGAGCTAAGCTCAGATATTTTTCTTGAAGCTCGTTAATAATTGAATAGAGATACCTATTGGCAAATATGCTGAGGAGCCAGTATTGCAAAATGAAAAAAAAGCATAGATTTTAAAGCCAGTGATTTTAGTTCAAATTTAGTCACTACCATTTGAAGCAGCTATAATCAATTAGGATTCATTTAGCTGCCAGTGACAAACAGCAACTTTAAAAATGGTTTAGGTAAGATGCATATTTATTGCCTTATTTATTGTTATTATTTTTCATAAAAAATGTATATATTTAAAGTGTACAACATGATTTTTTAATATACACATATATAAGGATGATTATTATAGTCAATTAGGTTAATATATCCATATCCTTACATAGTTACCTTTTATTTGTGATGAGAGCTTCTGAAATCCATTCTGTTAGCAAATTTCCAACATACAATACAGTATTATTAACTATACTCATAGTGCTGTACATTAAACCTCCCGACTTATTCATAGGACATAACTGCATCTTTGGACCCTTTGACCATCATTTGTAGTTTTCCCCACCTCCCTGCCCTTGGTAACCACCCTTCTACTCTTTATTTCTATGTATTTGACTTTTTTAGATTCCCCATATAAGTGAGATTATGCAGTTTTGTTTTGTTTTTTTTTCTGTGTCTGGGTTATTTCACTTAGTAAGGTTTTCCACATTCATTCGTGTTTTCACAAATGGCAGAATTTCCTTTTTTTAAAAAAGCCAAATAATATTCCTTTATGTGTGTGGGTGCACCACATTTTGTAATTCATACATCCATCAATGAACACTTAGGCTATTTCTATATCTTGTCTATAGTGAATAATGTTGCAATGAACATGGGAGTGCAGATATCTCTTTGAGGTACCGATTTTATTTCCTTTGGATACATATCCAGAAGTGGTATGGTTGGATCTTACAGTAGTTCTATTTTTAATTTTTTGAGGGACCCCCATTCTGTTTTCCACAATAGCTATACAAATTTATATTCCCACCAACAGGGATTCCCTTTTCTCCAAACCCTGGCCAAGAAATGTTATCTCTTGTCTTCTTGACAATAGCTACTATGACAGATGTGAGATGATATCTCATGGTGGCTTTGATTTTCATTTCCCTGATGGTTCATGATGTTGAACAGCTTTTCATATAGGTGTTGGCCATTGGTATGCCTTCTCTCAAAAAATGTCTATGTAGATTTTTGCCCATTTTTAAATTGGGTTATTTAGTTTTGGTTTTTAATTTAAAATTTTGGGGGGAAGTTAATCTGGGCTTCTTTGTTTAGTTTCGTCTTGCTATTGAGTTTTGTGAGTTCCTAATATATTTTGGGGAATTAAGTCTTAATAAGATGTATGGTTTACAAATATTTTCTCCCAGTTGGTAGCCTGACTTCTCATTTTGTTCATAATTTTCATTATTGTATATAGGCTTTTTACTTTGATGCAGTCCCACTTGTTTATTTTGCTTTTGTTGTCTGAGCTTTTGGTTATATATCCAAAAAATTACTGCCAAGGCCACTGTCAAGAAGGTTTTTTCCTTATGTTTTCTTTTAGGGGTGTTATGGTTTCAGGTCTTATGTTTTAAGTCTTTAATCCATTCTGAGTTGATTTGTATGAATGGTGGAAGATAAGAATCCAAATTTGCTCTTTTACATGTGTGTATTCAGTTTTCCCATCATTTCTTGAAGAAGCTATCTTTTTTCTACAATGTATTATTGATGTGATGTCAGTGTGAAAAATTAGTTGACCATATATGCTTCGGTTTATTTCTGGATTCTCTACACTGTTTCATTGTTTTATGCGTTTGTTTTATGCCAGTGCCATACTGTGTTGATTACCATAGCTTTGTAATATAATTTGAAATCAGGAAGTGTGATGCTTCTAGCTTTGTTCTTCTTTCTCAAGATTGCTTTGCTATTTGGAGTCTTTTGGTGTTCCATACAAATTTTAGGACTTTTAAAAAATTTCTGTGAAAAATGCCATTGGAATTTTGTTAGGGATTGTGTTGAATCTGAATATCACTTTGAGTAGTATAAGCATTTTAGCAATGTTGATTCTTTCCAACCATAAACATGGAATATGTTTTTATTATTTGTGTTTTTTTCAATTCTTTGCATCAATTTTTTTTTTTTTTTTTTTTTTTTTTTTTTTTTTTCCTCGGGCGGGAGCGCCGCCATGCTTCCCAAGCGGTGCACTATCCAGTGCGCCACCGGGCCAGCCCTGCATCAATGTTTTATAGTTTTCAGTATGCAGATATTTCACCTTTTTGGTTAAATTTATCCTAAGTAATTTAATTATTTTGATGCTATTGTAAATGGGATAGTTTTCTGAATTTCCTTTTCACATAGATCATTGTTGATGAAAAAACTGCAACTAGTTTTTGCTTGTTGATTTTGTATCTTGCAACTTTTCTGAATTTGTTTATCAGTTCTAGCAGTTTTTCTTTCATAGAGTCTTTAGGGTTTTCTACACATAGGATTATGTCATCCAAAAGCAGAGATAATTTTACTTCTTCCTTTCCAATTTGGATGCTTTTTTTCTTTTACTTGTCTGGATGCTCTTTCTAGTATTTCCAGTGCTATGTTGAGTAGAAGTGGCAAGAATGGGCATATTTGCATTTACCTGAAATTAGAAGAAAGATTTCAGGTTTTCTCACTGATTATAATGTTAATTGTGGGCTTTATATAAAGGCCTCTATCATGCTGAGTAAATTTCCTTCCATACCTACTTTATTGAGAGTTTTTATCATGAATGGATGTTGAAATTTGTCATATGCTTTTCCTGCATCTATTGAGAAGATCATGTGGTTTTTGTCTTTTATACTGCTAATGTAGTGTATCATATTTATTGCTTTGTTTTCCACACATAAATCCCACTTGGCCATGGTATGTTATATTTTTGATGTGTTGTCAAATTTGGTTTGCTATTATTTTACTGAGGGATTTTGCATTTATGTTTATCAGAGATATTGACCTGTGATTTTATTTTCTTGTGGTGTCTTTGTCTGATTTTGGTACTTAGGGTGATGTTGGCCTTATAAAATGAGTCAGAATTTTCCTTCTTCTACCCCTGTATTTTGGAAGAGTTTAGGAAGACATTGGAATTAATTCTTCTTTGAGTTTTTGGTAGAATTCAGCAGTGAAGCCATGTGGTCCTGGGCTTTTCAGAGTATTTTTTTAGCAGGAAATTTGCAGGTCATAACAGGGTGGAATGATACATTTAAAGTGCTGGGGAAAAAAAAAAAAGCCTACCAATCAAGAATACTATATCCAGCAAACCTGTTTTTCAAAAATGATAGGGAGATAATCACTTTTGCAGTGAAATAAAAGCTGAGGGAGTTCATCACTACAAGATCTGCCTTACAATAAATGCTAAAGAGAATTCTTCAAGTTGAAACAGAAGGATGCTAAACAGCAACAAGAGAGTATGTGAAAGCATGAAACCTTTTGTGAAAGGAAAATATATAGACAAAATCAGAATACTGTATTATTATAATGGTAGTAGATAATGTTCTTTTAATTCTACTGTAAAGTTAAAAGACAAAAGTGTTAAAAACAAGTATAAGTAAATTATGTTAGTGGATACATAGTATAAATAGATGCAAATTGTGACATCATTTGCATATAGGTGGGGGGAGTAGAAGTAAAACTGGAGAGTTATAGTATGCAAGTGAAATTTAAGTTATCAACTCAAAGTAGACTTTTAATAAAATATTTTATGTATGCTCCATGGTAAACACATTGAAAATACCCCTAGAAGTTACACACACACAGTCAAAGAGAAAGCATTTAAAATCTATCAATAAACATACATACACAGACAAAGAAATGCAAACAAAGATGAAAGAGAAAAATAAAACAAAATAACTACATGACAAACAGAAAACAATTAACAAAATAGCAATAATAAATCCTTCTCTATCAGTAGTTACTTTAAATGAAAATGAACTAAACTCCTCAATAAGAAGATACAAAGTCGCTAAATGGACTAAAAAAAAAAAAAAAAAGCCAGATCCAACTGCATGCTGTCTACAAGAAACTCACTTGAGATTCAAGGACACACATAGGCTGAATATTAAGGGATGAAAAAAGATATTCCATGCAAATGGCAACCCAAACAAGGAAGGAGTGGCTATACTTGTATCATGAAAAGCAGACTTTCAGTCAAAAACTTTCTCTAAAGACAAAGTAGATCTTTACATAATAGTAAAACAGTAAATTCACCAGGAAGATGTAGCAGTTATAAATAATATATGCATCCAATATCAGATCACCTAAGTATATAAAATGAATATTGATAAATAAGAAAGGAGAAATTACAGCAATATAATAATAGTCAGAGACTCCAATACCCTACTCTTTACAATGGATAAAACTTCCACACAGAAAATCAATGAAGAAACAATTTACAGTAGCCAAGATATGGAATAAACCTAAGTGTCTATCAAGAGATGAATGGACAAAAATGATGTGGTATATATACATAATGAAATACTCTTCAGCCATAAAAAAGAATGAAATTCTGTCATTTGTGGCAACATAGATGAACTTGGAGATCATTATGTTAAGTGAAGTAAGCCAGGTACAGAAAGACAAATACCACATGATCTCGCTCACATGTTGAATCTAAACAACAACAACAAAGTTGATATTATAGAGACAGAGAAAACTGGTTACCAGAGACTGTGGAGGTGATGGTGGAAGGGAAAACAAGGAGAGTTTAGCTAATTAGATAATGGGTACAAAATTACAATTACATAGGAGGAATAAGTTCTGGTGTTCTATTGCACAGAAAGGTGAATATAGTTGACAGTTAAGTTTTGTATATTACATAATAGCTAGAGGAGAGGCCTTTGAATGTTTTTGCCATGAAGAAATTATAAATGCATGAGGTAATGGATACATTAACAACCTTGACCCAATCATTATGTAACACATATATATCAAAACATCAGATTGTATCCCATAAGCATGCACAATGATAATGTGTCAATTACAATACAAATAATAAAAAAGAGACAATGGACTTAACACTATAGACCAAAGGGACCTAACATACATATGCAGAACTTTTCACCCAACATCAGAACACAAATTCTTCTAAATCATACACAGAATATTCTCCAGGACAGATCACATGTTAGGTCACAAAACAAGTAAAAAAGAAATTTAAGAAAATCAAAATTATATCAAGTATCTTTTCATACCACAATAGAGTGAAACTAGACATCAGTAGCAACAAGAGCACAGGAAAATCAACAAATATGTGGAATCTAAATAATACACTCTTGAATAACCACTGGGTCAAAGAAGTAACCAAGAGGGAATTTTAAAAATATTTCAAGGTAAATGAAAATACAACTTACCAAAACTTATGGGATGCAATAATAACAGTTATAAGAGGAAAATTTATAGCAATATGAGGGTACTTGAAAAAGTTTTCAGAAAACAGAAAAAATAACAAATATTTCCATGAACTTTTTGAAGCACCCTCATAAATACCTACATTAGAAAAGAATATCTCAAGTAACCTAACTTTACACCTCAAGGAACTAGAGGAAAAAAAGAACAAACTCAACCCAAGTGTAACAGAAGAAAGGAAATAATAATGACCAGAGCAGAGATAAATCAAATAGAGAACAGAAAATCTACAGGAAAAAACAAAACTACAAATTGATTTTTTGAAAAATTAAACAAAATTGACAAACCCTTGGTTAGACCTACTAAGGAAAAAAAAAAAAAAAAAAAGAGAAGACTCAAATAAAATCAGAAACGAAAGTGTACAGTACAATAGATGCCTCAGAAATAAAAAGGATCATAAGAGATTATTTTGAACAATTATATGCCAACACATTAGATAATCTAGAAGAAATAAATAATTTTTTTAGAAATATACAACCTATCAAGACTGAATCAAGAAGAAATTGAAAGTACAAACAGACTAATAACACATAAGGAGATTGAAGTGGTAATCAGAAATTCTCAACAAAAGCCCGGGACCAGATGGCTTTATTGCCTTATTTATATGAGAAATACAAGGGTATGAATGGCAGCAAGCATAGTCCAATCTAAAAGTTCACATGCAGTAATCCGTATTACTTCTCTCCTCCTCCCAGCACTCTCCCAACCCCCTACTCCAGTCCATTGACTATAACAATTTTGGATGACTTCATTCTGTAATTGACATTTTACATGGGGTTGCTGGTTCCTGACTCTTCAGGTGTGTAACTTCAGAGATAGCAGACTCAGCGGGATAGAGTTTTCTTATTGACAGAAGTTTTGCAAAATGTCCTGGAATTGAGTCTTGTTGGTCTAATTGGACCAAATGCCCATTCCTGGAGCTGTTTCAGAGGCCAGAGGCATGGAATATGCTGATTAGCTGAGTCTGGGTGATGCGCCCATGCCTGGAGCTGGGAGTGGAATGGTGTCAGTCTATCAGAAATGTAGGGTCTAAAATGGAGAGTAGTTCCATAGAACAATAGAAGTATTGTCATCAAAAGTAAATGGTTCCAGAACAGGCAGAAGGAGCATTTAACACCACACCTAAAGCAAGAACTCAGGTATTTTGTAAATGAATAAATCTTCGGGAGCTTTAGAGGGTTTTTTCTTAAAATCTATAATAAAATCTATGGTGATTGTGAGAAAAATTGTTAGCCCAGTCAGGCCCTCGCCTCATATCCTCTGGGTATGATTCAGCACATCTGTTGTAAACAAGTTGCATGTGCTCTTTCGGTATGAAAGAATAAAGAGCTTGTGTCTGAAGAATAAAGCATTTCCACTTTGCCGCTGTTACTCGGTTTTCCTTTCGCTTATCTGACTCAGGACCTGCACAGGACGGGGCAGAGGGGTCTGTGATCCAGCCCGACATGCTATTATCATCATGCTTACTTTAAAAGGTGAGGATTATATGTAACAATGCCTGAAATGCTAAGCACAGTTCCCAACACATTATTTTTATTATGTCGTTTACATCAGGTTAGATTTAGAAGAATAACCATAATTAAACTATCAAAACTTGATGGCTAATTAGTTTTAATTTTAAAGTCTTACATAAAAATAATGTAGTTTTAAGAAACAGTTTATTCTTCCTCAGCTGATTCAAACTTACTCAAGTGGACCGACTTCCTTAGTTCATGAATGCAGCACATAACTTTAAATTCAGTGTATTCTGATAGAAGGCCTTATTTTTCAGTGGCACACCTTTATATCCTTTCTCCAAAGTCCTTCATTTATTTAATTTTATTATTTTATTATTTTTTTAAGTTCAGATTTAATGTGTTTTGCTAGATAAAATTTTTGTAAATGTCTACAGTAAATTAAATTGAGAAAAATATTAAAATGAGCAAAACCAAATACAATTCAATTTAAATACATCAGAAAATTACAAATATCCTTTCATAAACTTAATATCTTATGATCTTATAAAATTCATGAAATTTATATTTTCTTTTTTTTTTTTTTTGAGCCTCAAACCTAGAGTTTTATTTTTTATTTATTTTTTATTATACATACCTGTGGGGTACAATGCTGATTTTCAATAATTGTGTAGAATGTGTGGTGGTTAGATCAGTATAGTTAGCTTATTCATCATTACAATACACAATCATTCTTTGTGTCTGTTGACCAATTCCTCATTAGCCCCATCCATCGCCTCCCCTCCCCTTTTCCAACTCTAGTTTTCTAAAAGAGAATAATCTAAACATGCTCATTGTTTTGCCCTTTCAATTGATGTAATATGGAATGTGAGCTGTCTTCTATGAACTGCATTTGTGTATATGTCATCTCATTTTCTTCACTAGCTACTGAGTGAAAATGCTATTCTTGTTCTGTTTTCTATAAGGCATGAGCTTGGAGTAGTTACTCCATGTTTGAGGATAGACTGTGCTGATCTATTTTTACACTCTTTTACTCACTATTCCTTTTGATTAAGGGGACACATTTTTGAGTTGGGTGCTAGAGTTAAAATGTAGGTTGTGGTCATATAAGAAATTGAAGAATAATATACCCAAATAGGATGTGAACTTCTAAGCATTGACTCATTTCCACTGTTCTCTAACCAGCTAAACTAACCATAGACTTTAGATGGCTGTAGACCCTCCTACATATCCTTTGGCAGCCATAATGAAAGAGTTATAAAAAAAAACCCCAAAGATCAAGTTTACTTTACATGCTAATGGATTGTGGGTTATAGCCATCTCAGTTAAAAGGTGTGCTACTTTCATTCATGGCACTTGTTACATTCTGATATACTCTGTATTTTAATGTTCTCTTGATTGCCTATCACCCTCACTAGAATGCCAACTTCATGAGATCAGATAGTTTTTTCTGCATTAGTTCACAGCTAGACCTACAACCTCTAAAATACTGCCAGATACATAATAGTTGCCAATGAATATTTTATGAATTAATTGTAATTGAGTGACTATTGCATGTCAATACTCAAGTCGTGGGTAGGACTCCATGGAGAGATGTTTAACAGTGCTGGATTCGGCTGAAGCTTGGTTTTGAAGTTAGCGCCAGAGACAAAGATACAGAGTTTATCTTCAAAGATATAATAGCTGAAGGCACAAAACCGAAAATGTGTTTTTATAAACTCAACATAGATTTTAACTAATCTTTATAGAGCTGTCACTATTGACTGTCTCTCCTTTAAATGTCACCTTTTCCCCTGATATGGGAAATATCTTTTTTCTCTGTCATTCTCTCAAAAGCATACAATGAAGTTTTCCAGCTGATATGGAAGCTGTGCTTATATATTTTAGTATTCTGGTGTTTTTAGACATTTTCAGTTATAATTTTAATATGATAAATATTAATAGATATAGCCCACATTAAAAAAAAGCTTTTGGGAATCCTCAATAATTTCTAAGAATGCGAGTATAACTTTCTGAGATCAGAAAGTTTGAGAACTGCTGCCATATAGCCTATAATACATCTACCTCTTTATTCTCATCTACTCCTCCCCTGCTTAGACTTTACCTTCTAGCCTTACTAATCTATTTGAATTTTTTTGGAACCTGCCTTGATTTATATTGCCTCAGATACATATTTTGCTTTCTGCTTGAGATTCCCTTCTTTCCTTTCTTTACCTGGAGAACTTCTGATCATTCCTAAAAGCCCAGTTCAGGAGTTACCTTTTCCATGGCACTCTTTTAGAATTTCTCTGGCAGGCTTAGGTGCCCTGTCCATGCTGACACAGAACCTCCTGCATTCTTCAATAATAGCGTGTATGATGCTATATTGAAACGACATTTTGTGTACATCTTAGTCTCTCAAGTGAATTCCTTGAGGGTGTGAACTGTGTTTTTAAAGTGTGTTTTCCCCAAGAAGTAGCATATTGCTTGCCATATAATCAGTGCACAGCAAGCATTTGTTGAATTTATTATATAAACCATATCTATTATTTACTGAGCACTTATGTACAGGGATTATTCTATGAGCTGTAATAGTATTATCTCAATTTAATCCTTACCACAACCCCATGAGGTAACTACCATTTTTGTGTAAAGGAATTAAAATAGAACATGGCATATACCAAGCCTCAATAAGTATTAATTATTATTATTATCAGCATTGTCATAATCATCCCCAAGCTAGAAAAAACAAAAAACAAAAAACAAACAAAGAAACAAACAAACAACAACAACAAAAAACTTGCCCAAAGTTGCTCAAATATTAAATGGCAGAATCAGAATTTGGATCATGGAAAGAAATGTGGCTCTAGTACCCACACACTGAACCAGTACACTTATGCTGCTTGTCTGTAAACAAGTGAATAGTGGCAACTAGAAACAATTATGGAGATGCCCTCATTGTTTGGCAAGTCTCAGTTTGACTAATTTATTTCTAGAGAAAGGGCCACAGCCTCTTTAGCCAGAGAATGAAGAAAAAATAGTTAGAATTTAGTGAGGTAAAGAACAGCAATATATTGGAGAGAAGGGGTGATAGCTCGACAAGAGATTTACCACAACAACATCAGTTGAAATTTAATTCTGTAGCCATTTGCAATAGAATCTGAAGAAGGTTCAGATAGGAAATAACCAGTTGATATATTTTAGGTAATAGGGAAATCATATACATGATATCGTTATACCTTTTGAACATCCGAAGCATTTTTCCACATTTTCCCTCGTGAGCATGCACAACAGATATCTTTTATGCTGGAGCAGCCGGGGCATCAAGGTGAGAAAGAACAAACCTGAAAAATGGAGAGGTTAAGTTTGCACTAAGCACTATTCTGTAGACATTGCTGGGCTCTGTGCTTTTAAATGAACTGCATAGGCACCTTTATCAATAGGACAATCAACCCATACCAGGCAATAATTATATATACATGTAACATATAAACAGGTGGTTAACAATAATATGTTGTATTTGTAGGTTGTGGTGGTTTTCAAACCGTGTTCCCCAGAGGTACAAAGTTCCTGTTAAACCCTTTCAAAAGCTGTCAAAATGGGGGAGGGGTGAGTGGGCAGCACTTCAAGCTACCTACTTCCACATTGACCATAGTATCTCTAATCTTTTTATATATTGGGCTTCTGCATGGCATTTCAGTTGACCAGAATGATCTGTCTGCAGCTAAAGTTATTTTCAGACTAATTTAGCTTTAGTCACTAAGTACTTCCATACAATTTCCCAGCAATTTTCTTTCCTGTTTTATAGTTGAGAAGGAAAGGAGATAAAAGAAATGAGGTAATTTGCCTAGTATCATAGACTAGTAAATTGTGCAGTTGGGTCTCACTACCCTTTCCTTCATTACCTTGCTTCCCATTTCTCTGTTCTCCTTTGCTGCAGAACTCCTCAAATTAGTTTGTACTTGGTTACCAAATCTTCTCCCATTTTCTTTTGGACCCATTCCAGCCAGGTTTTTCCCTCCATGACTCCACTGATACTATCCTTGTCAAGGTCATTGATGACTTTTATCTTCATAAACACGGGTCAATTCTCATCTCTCATGTTATTTGTTTCGGTAACAGCAGTATATCCTTCTGGATATTTGTCTTTCATCTGGCTTCCAGGAAATCATACTCTCTTCCAGTACCTCTTCTCCATTACCTTATTGGTCATCCATCTCTGTCTTCTTTGTTTAACTTCTTCTTCGTTACCTCATAGTGTAGTAGTGCCCTAGAGCTTAATCTCTGGACATCTTCTCCATCTATGCCCATCTCCTTGGTGATCTCATTTAGCTTCACAGCTTTAACTAGCATCTACAGTCCAAAGACACCAATATTTACTTCTCCACTCGAAACCTCTGTCTCAAACAGCAGACATATATTAACTGCTTACCCAGTGTTTCTACTTCAATATCTAATAGGCATTTGAAATGGAATATATCCAAAACTAAACTCCTGATACTGCCCCCCCCATCTCTTTCTCCTCTTAATAAATGGCAACTCCAACTATTCAGTTGTTTAGGTAAACAAATTATAAATATCTCTGACCCCTTTCTTTAACAGACCATGTTCAGTCATTCAGGTAACCTTGTTGGTCTTATCTTCAAAACTTAACCAGAATCAGACCACTTCTTATCATCTCCACTGCTGTCATTGTTGCCTGAGCCACCATCATCTTTCATGTGGATTATTTCAACAGCTTCCTGTTTAGTGTCTCTGCTTGCATTCTTGCCACCTCTCATGTATTGTCAATACAACAGCCACAGTATCCTGCTAAATTGTAAGTCAGATGATATCATTCTTTTGTTTAAAACCCTCCTGTGCATTGCCATCTCTCAGCGTAAAACCCAAAGTCCTTATAATGGCCTATAAAGCACTCTTTAATATGCTACTATCTGTCTCTAACCTCATCTTCTCTCTCCTCATCACTCACTGTTTTCCAGGCATCCTGGTTGTCCTCCTGTTCTTTGAGCACATCAGGCCTGCAAGCCTTTGTATTTGCTGTTCCATTTTTCTGGATTATTCTTACCCAAATATCTCAGTGAGGCCTACACTGTTTGTCCCCCAGAATCTCAGTGAGGCCTACCCTGCTTACTCCATTTATAATTGCAACTCACCCTCTTCCCTCTTCTAATTCCCTTTATCTGTATTTTATTTTTCCATATAACTTATCCTCTTTAACATACTATATAATTTATCTGTATTATGTTTGTTGTTTATGATCTATTTCTCCAGACTTTAATTCTTTTAAATAAATCCCCAGAATTAGGATTGCTGGATTATGTGGTAGTCTATTTTTAATTTTTATTTTTTTAAGAATCCATACACTGTTTTCAATAGCAGTTTCACCATTTTGCATTCTCATCAACAGTGTGCAAGGGTTCCAATTTCTCAACATCTTTGCCAACACTTGTTGTCTTCAGGTTTTTTTATATATGATAATCATTCTAATTTCCTTGATGATTAGTCATGTTGAACATTTTTTAATATACCTGCATGCATATAAAAAAATGCTCAACATGACTAATCGTCAAGGAAATGTGAATCAAAACCACAATGAGATATCACCTCACACCTGTCAGGATGTCTATTCAAATACTTAACCCATTTTTAGTTAGGTTATTAGTATTTGTTGTTATTGAGTCATAGGAGCTCCTTATATATTTAAGAGATTAATCTCTTATCAAATACATGGTTTGCAAATATTTCATTCTGTTCTATAGGTTGCCTTTTCACTCTGTTAATTGTTTTCTTTGCTGCGCAGAAGCTTTTTGGTTTGATGTAGTCTCACTTGTTTTAAAACATACAAGTCAGTATTTCTGTAAACAAGTGGCAATCTGCATTTATGGCCATGTGTTAAGAATAAGTGGCATTAACATAGGGTATGTCTGGTAAAGTGAGGCTTCCTAATGGAGGTTATAAAAACCTGAGTGTTCTTATTCTGCCTCTTTCACATCTTGTTGACTGGCATTATTCTATGATCTTTCTCTTTCCATTAAATATTTCAGTTTCCCGATAGTTCTCTTGAGCATGGTTAATCCTGGAGGCAAGAGTATTCAGAGGTAGTTTTGTTTCATGCCCCTTGCTGACAGAGCTATGAACTCAAAAGAGAACTGGAGAAGGTGAATGTTTGCTTTTCATCTCCTCATTTTCATCTTAGAGCCTTCTTTGCCCTTTGTAAATGGAGGGGATAGGGAAGTGAGCTCAGAACATCATTTACATTTCTAATTTCTGTCCATGAATAACAACAATATTAAAAACTCTCTGATAAATAATAGGACATAAATTGGGCCCTGGGTTATTCTTGGTGAAAGAACCTTCTGTGCTAAAAGGACTATTCTAAAATAATTTTCTTACTTTAGAGATAATGTAGGAGGATTATTTCAGTTTCTGGAGGGTCTTTGTGATTCTGTGCCAAATGAAATCCTCTGGGATATCAAAATGCCAAGGTTGGCCTAAAAATTTTTCACTATCATGGAAGTGCTTGGTCTCAGAATTGGAAGAGATGGCAGAGATTATTCATCTTAAAAATTTAAGGATAACATTAGGTTATGTATTTTTTAGTACCTTAAAATGTTATGGAAACGCAAATCAAGACAGGCCCCAAAGTTTACATGTAATCTATTCATATACGCACTATGTATAAAGTAATAAGAATATTAGGGTAAGTAAGCATCACATCAGATACTCTTCATTGTCTAGTGTCCAATGTGATGACCACCTGGGGCAGGAGTGAGAACTGCCCCCATGGGGTAGTGATGCACAATGCATTAAATTTCCATTATGTTCTAAAGCAGTGAACGTTGACCATCATTTCTATTAGAATACAGATCTAGAAGGCTTAGAGAGAGAGAGTGCCTATAACTTCTGTACTCCTTGTATCAGGAAATGTTGCTGTTGCAATTATGTAATGACAAGTGATGTTAGCACTGGATCTGCTGACAATTGGATTTTTATTGAGTTCCTCTTTATTGAGATACATAGATTAAACATGTATTTGCTTTGAAATCATGGCAACTTGCATTTCTTGCTCTGCTAATTGATCACCTCAAGAAAACAGTCTTTTTACTTGAATCAGATTGTTCAAACTTCCCTGGAAGAGCTTGGCATAAAGCCTCTGCTGCTTTCCTGGGAAGAGTGTAATGTTTTATTTTGCAAACCTAAGAACTTGAGTCCATTTTTTTCCAGTTGACTCCCATTCCAGTTAGCACTTTTGTTTATGCTCTGAATGAGCCATGGTTATTTTACAAATGAAACTTGCAAAATGATAGTGAAGGCAGAAGTTTCCTATGTTTGTGAGCATTTACAGAATTTGGGGGGGAGAAGTAAAAATATATATAATAATCAATCCTCTTTGGTGGTGGGCTGACATTAATTTTGTGACTGTCAGTAGTGATGTTAAACTTTTTCTAGTATATTGAGTATTTTCCAAGGAGGTCTCATGCTACTTCAATTAGCCCTGAGTACCCTGGAGTTAGGGCATCTATAAAATGTGGATGGTTTCTTCCTCCTTTGATAGACTCTGAGAGCAATATGTCATTGATTTATGCACAGTGACAGACATGAGAAGGATTACAGAAAAGGTATAACAAAAAATAAATAGTATTTAGTACAGTAGTTGGTACATGAGAAGCATTCAAGTGCGTGTTGAATAAATGAATGAAGTAGTATGGTTAACTCAACGACTTACTGAGTTCCTAGTAGTGGTGGTCACCATGAAGTTGGTTCTTTATTTACCAGAAAAAACTCCATATTGAAGCTTTTTTTTTTTCCCTCTTGAATTGGGTAAGCAAGCCTATTCAGGAGCTCTAAAACAATTATAAAATAGATAGTAAGTAGTACAATACAAATCAAATGATCCAGCTAGTTCTAGGCCCTTATAAGTCAGTCTTTATATTTGGGATCATGAAGAGAATGCATCTAGATATCTATGAGAATCGGGGGCTGAGTTAGCTGGATGTTTTGGCTTAATATTAGTACAGGGTGATTTGCAGAATCTCTTCTCTTAGATCTCACAGAGGAAATAGAAAAATGACATGGTAGTCTTCATTCCTGATAGCATTACCCGCTAACTGTTCTCCTTAACTTCCACACACTGGTAAGTATATGCATATATTTATTAGACATTTTACCCTAAGCCAAACTATTCCTTGATTGGCATTTTTCTCCTTTATTACTAGTACTATTTTAAAACGCATTATTTTCTGTTGAAGTGACTGCAGAATACCTATAATCTGTCATGTTGTATGTCCCGTTCACATCAAAGTTATATTTATATTCACATTTAGTTATATTTTAATGGTAATTTTAGGGATGTGGAAATATATCAATACATTTAAGTCCATATGGGTGGACATTTTGGTTGTTTCCAAGTTTTATCTTTTCCAAAAAATTCTACAATGAGCATTTGTATACATGAGCACAAATGAGAGTTTCTCTAGGGTGTTAAAAAATGTTTATGAGAGGCCATTGTTGTGGATAAGCCTCTTGCTCTAGGCCCCAGCAGACCAGACCAAAACAGAATGGAGTCACTTGAGCTAAGTGCCGCATACTCAAACTGAACTTTGTTTTTTCATTGATGTTGTTGTTTTTG
This sequence comes from Galeopterus variegatus, assembly GCF_000696425.1. Classification (NCBI taxonomy): domain Eukaryota; kingdom Metazoa; phylum Chordata; class Mammalia; order Dermoptera; family Cynocephalidae; genus Galeopterus; species Galeopterus variegatus. The sequence goes on along the minus strand of NW_007728040.1, from coordinate 79,526 downwards.
TTTGTTTTTGGTGGCTGGCTGGTACATGTATCGAACCCTGGACATTGGTGTTATCAACACTACACTCTAACTAACTGAGTTAACCAGCCAGCCCCACAAACTGAACTTTGAAATGGGCCAGTTTTCCAGAAAAATATGACCAATCTACTTGTCTTTTGACAAGGGTATGTACATAGAAACGGAATAGCTGGGTCTTGGGTGCGCCCATCCTCAGTATTACTAGATAGTGCCGTATATATTGGTTTACATTTTTCTGAATCCTCATCAATATTGGTATTATCTTTTTCTATGTTATCAGCATGAGTTTTTGTTTGTCTTGTTCAAGAAATATTTACCTGTTACAATGCCATAAAGTTATCCTCCTATATTCAAATTTTGACAAAATTTCAATCCAGCCCATAATTATGTGTTTGTGGTATATTCAAATTTCATGTTTCCTGTATGCATAAATAATAGCGCTGACTTAAATTAATCAGTAGTCCATATTTTCTCACTGATTTGTGATGCCTCCTCTATCATAATCTGTAGTTTTGTATGTACTTGAGTCTATTCTTGTTCTCTTTATTTTTTCCCATTAGTCCAATTGTATACCCTGGACTAATACCACGTTAACTTATGAATCATTGTAATAAGGCACTATGTATTATAGTGCTTTGTATTTAGTCCTTGTTTTTCTCAAAATTGCCTTGATTATTCCTTATTAATTGTGGAATTAGCTTCTCAAGTTCCAAGAGAAACTCTATTGGGGATTTTAATTGGAATTACATTAATTTCGAGGTTAATTAGGGAATAAGTTATAACTTTATTGTATTGAATATTTCCATCACTGTATATGGTATGACTTTCAATTTATTAAATATTACATCCATATACTTGCTATCCTTCCAGATAATTCAAGGAGCAGTTTAACTCTAAACAACTCCTCCATTGCCTATTTATTTTGTATTTCACTTTATTTTTAATTCCAATTGATCATTATTATGTCTGTTGTTTGTTTGTAGCTAATTTTATTTACATTTATTCTTCTTTTTCACCACTGTCTTGGTTCACTATTGCCTTTTGTATCCTACTCCTTCTTTTTGGGTAGTATTTCCTTTCTTACTTTATTGCATTCTTTGGTAGTTTTCCTGAGGGTCTATGAGAAGCAAAATCAGAATTTCTTTGTCTCTAAATACCTCTAATGTCTAAGTATGGACTTATTTTTGATTCTTACACTCAATCATCTTTGTACATCTCAAATATGGTTTTCTTCAATTTTGGAAAATTCACCACCATTACCAAATATTGCCCCTCTTACATTGTTTCTAATATCTCTTTGTGTGATTCGTATTAGACTCACATTACATTTTCTCACGTTTTCCTCCACATCTCTTAAACTCTCTTTCAAATCTTCATATTTTCATTTTTATGTATTGCATTTTGGGTAATTTTTTTAGGTCTAGGTTTTAGGTTACAAATTCTTTCTTCATATGTGTATCATTTGTTGCTCAACCTGCTCATGGAGTTTTTAACTACAATAACATTTTTTTTAAAACTGTAGAATTCTATTTGGTTGTTTTTCAAACTGACGAGTTCTTTTCCTAATGTCCTGTTCATTATTAGGGTTCTAATTTATTCTTTTATTTTAAAAATTATTTTAAACATACTTATTTCACAGTTTTTCTCAGATTGTTCAATATTAAGTTATGAGGGGTGATATACTTTCTGTGTATTTTGACTGATCTCTCTCTCATAATACATTGTTTCTTTATGTCATTTGTAATTGCTTTCTTAGGAGCTCATCTGTAGTTGACTTGGGGGAGGGATTGTAGTTCATGTGCCCCTGGTTGTAGAAGTGTTATATCAGAGTAATTTTACACTTGCTTCTGCCCAGAGCCACAGGAATTTCTACAGTTTAAAATACTCTTCATGTTAATTTCATGCTTTAGTCTTGTCCTCACTATATGTGTAGCTTAAATTCAGATTTGACACTTGTGTGGCACATATATGGGAACTTGGATTTCTTATGGGATACTTTTCCCCCACCTTCAACCCCAGTTAATCAAAATTCCAATTCTCATCCTCAGAGCTGATGAAAGGTGCTTTTCTAGTCCAATTTTAACTCAAAGGACAGTGTTACCATGATGTCTTATTTATTCCAAGGTCATCTCCTGTCTTTTGATAGGCATTACAACCCTAAAACTGAAAACCTATAAACAGTTGGCTAGTTTCCTGGGCTGCCAAAGCTTCTGATAAAAGCAGTTCTGTTAATTGCTTTTGTTTTGTGTTCTGCTCATGTTTGTCTATCTTTTTTTACAACTGTGAATTTTCCTTTTTTTTTTTTTTTCACACTCAGGTATTTCATTATTTTACCCAGAACTTCCATGTGTCTTTAGCTGCATGGAAGGGTGTGATGGGGTTTTAATGTTTGCTTAGTTTTCCATGTTGCTGTAACCCTGCCTTTATACTATCTCTCTTCTTGGGTTTTGCAAGTCACGCCCTCAGTGGCCAAGTCCAGTGGGTTGGATGCCTTGTTGTTGTGTATGCATAAGTGTAATTCATGAGCATGGGATTTGTGTGTTTGATCCTAGTTTGTTTCCTCTACTAGGTTCATATCTCATTATTTCTCATCTCATTTCCGACATGAGGAAGAGTCTTCTCCTGATTTATAGTACATTAGTAGTGTTAGTTTCTACCTTGTTGTTGTTCATGTTTGTGCGGGTTTGGTAGGGGATGTTGTATATGTGCACTTTCCCTTATGTATATTGTTCTGAATCCTTTGACTTGTAAAATGGGGGGAGATGTTATATGTGTGTCTTCTTAAGTCTGTTATACCTATAGACTTGGGTAAACAGTAGTTATACAGCACTATTCCCCTTTAAGAAAGAGCTGGATTTTAATTTTAATAGAATTGAGGTTCATCTTGCCTTTTGCTTACTCCAATATATCTTATTAGAGTTTGTGGAGTTAAAAAATCAAGCTTCCCTTGAGAAATAGAAATGACCTCTCATTTAATTTTAGATAGTTTTTTATGTTAATGTGCATTATTTGTAAAGGATTCACTTTGAGGAATTCAATTTGCAGCATGAATAGTTCAATTTCCAGGTATGGTATGATTTGGATACAGTTTAATTACAGTTAAGAAGTGTCATGGAACCAGTGAAATATTCGGATAAAAAAAATCCAATATTTGTAAAAACATACAGGGTTCTCTCCTTGAAAATTCATAAAATATGTGCCTAATAAATAGCAAGTGAAAGTGGCATTTAAATACTTCAGGATTCAAAATCAAAGTGAGGAATGCTCTTCAATTTGTTTGTTGACTTTGGAGGTACCCAGTTATCTTGGCAGAAAAAAGATTATTCAGAAGTTAAATTTTCTATAAAAGTACATTTAACTGTACCTTAATTTGGTGACTTTTAATGTATTGCTCACTTATAAATCATACATTAAAGAGAAGTCTTTTAACTGTGGGTTCTATGCTTTGAATCATACAGTGTACTATTCTTTATTTACACATAGGGTTTCAGTTACCAGTGCAGATGGCAGTTGTTATAAGAGGCAACTTGCCAAAAGTGTACCTAATTAATATTCATTTAATGTGCACAAAAGTCAAAGGATTTCATCTTCTTGCTTCCCTTTTATGTTGCCTTTCAGATGCTCCCCATGTATACTTTTTGCTAATTCATTTTTCCTGGCATGCACAGTTTTCTGTCAGATTTTCCTTATTCAGACATTTACTTATACCACGTCCTGGTTCTTAGTAAAGTCCAGAAATGCATTAATCAGGGAAAATCACTAAATTGTTCCCTGTGCACAAAAGCTGGTTGCTGATTGCAGTTACCTCGGTTAGGAGCCTTAGAGGATTTGAGGCTTTTTATCCAGCATTAAGGTTACATGGCTGCACACAATATCGCAATTATTAAATTCTAGCAGTGCTACATTGAATAAGAGAAAAGTGTATATGTCTTTGAGGAGCTTTTGTTCTACATCCCCAAGGTTGCTAGCAGTAAGTGTAATCCACACAAACTATTCATATAAAGATAATTTGATACATTGGGGTTTACTAATTATTAATGCATTTAAAGGCATTGGACTAACACAGCAGTATATTAAAATTGCAGTTCTGAAGGAAGCTCCCTTTTCTATGTAACATATCAAAGGTTGTGAGGATTACTGTGAAAGTATTTCTTTCTTTTTTTTTTTTTTGTCTTTTTTGAGACTGGCCACACCGCACTCAGGCTGAGCGCTGCGAGTGCACCAGTCATCCCTATATAGGATCCGAACCCGCGACCGGAGCGCTGCTGTGCTCCCAGCGCCGCACTCTCCCGAGTGCGCCATGGGCTCGGCCCGTATTTCTGAATATATTGGAACTTTTGGATCCCTTGCTATGGAAGCCACTTTAACTCTGTACTGTAGTGTTACCTGAGGAAAGATGAAAATAATGTAAGAGTTCACAGAGAAGTCTATATGGCAGTTGACCCATAAAATAACTGACATTCCCACAGAAAGCAGGAGTAAAATTTTAGGAAACCAGAGCATATAAAATTAGGCTGCCCCTCCTTACTTTTATAATGAAACAACTTATTAAAACGTCTCTGTTTGCTAATAAGGACAGGATTCTTAGATGTCCCTGGTGAAATATGATCTGAATATAATCAGTAATCTCCCCTGTAGTGTGGATGTTTTGCTATAGAAGATCTTCTCAGTAAGAGGCCCATGAATTAATCTAGCCCATGGGATAACTGCCCTGTAGACTTCATTTATCACCAACTTTCATCATTTCCCCACCTTAAACTGAATCTGTTTGGGGGTCCATGAACACCTCTTGCTTTTTTTTTGTCTCTCAATAAAGCAAGAATACTGACAAAGTGGTTTTTAAGAACTCTTAAATGCTTAAATTTCATTATTAACACAAATATCTTGAAATTGTTAGGCAATAAAATTATAAAATTTATTATGTGCTATAGCATTCTTTCTGAGTCAGTCAGAACCTCAACAAGAAACAAATGGAACATTCACAGTACAATAATTTGAGGAGGGTTTATGTACAAAAGGACCATTCATAAAGTCGTGGACAGGGTATATGGGAACCACAAGATACAGTGTAAGAACCAAGAGAAGTTGACATTGTTACTATCCCTAGTCCTGAAAGACAAGGAGAGAAAGTAGTTAATGGAACTGAAAAGAAAAGAGGTTTATGTAAAGCCAGCTTTTTATTTTTTTTTTCTGACCAGTAACGGGATCTCAACCCTCGGCACGGTGTGGTCTGCACCACACTCAGCCAGTGAGCGCACTGGATCCAAACCCACGGCCTCGGCGCTACCAGTGCCACACTCTCCCGAGTGAGCCACGGGGCTGGCCCAAAAGCCAGCTTTTTTGAGAGCAGTCACCATCTCCTGAGAGACACAGCTAAAGTAAAACCTCATAACAAGGGAGCCAAGGAAATAAATATGCTAACTGCTCTCTTCTCTCCTTCTGTTCTTCCACTGATACTCCCTATTGCCTGAACCCAACTAAAAGCCATAGGGCAGAAGATTTCAATGACGTAGTCCACACAGATCTGTCTCCTGAGGCAGAAAGCCAAATAGAAAAGAGTAGAGGGTGAATCCAGGACTTCAAACGTAAGTCAATTAAATTTATTTAACATGTATTTTGTGCCAGGTTTCTTACATATTTCATTTCCTTTAATTCTTATTATGTCATGAGAGAATATTTTATTAGACCCATTTAACTGATGAGAAGTTGAAGCATAATGAGCTTAATTAATTTGACCTGAATCATACAAATAATCAACTCAAATCCAGGCTTGTAAATATCATTCTGTATTTCTTCTCTACAAAACTCATTATTTTTAATTAGCATTTATTAAAGGCTTATTGAATTTAATCCTACTGACTATCCTAAAACCTAGCTACTATTATTAGCCCCACTTGACAAATAGGGAAACCAAGACGCAGGAGGAGTTAAATATCTTACCCAAGATTATAGAGCTAATAAGAGATAATGCCAGGACTTAAACCCAGGAAGTTCCGCTCTAAAGTTCGTGCTCTTAACCACTACACTATAGCATCTGCTGACTCTTTGTTTGTTTTCTAAACTATTTTATTAGATTTTGCTTGTTTATCCTTTCCTCTATAAAGCATCAATTAGAATAGCTTATATGATCTCTTTTCTCTTAACTCAACTTGTATTCCAGTCTTTAAATGAAAGGAGCATTTTGTAAATACATTGCCTCAGCTCTTCAAACTTTTCTCAAAGGGAAGAATTCTTTCCTCCACCTTGCTCATAATAACTTTCTCTTCCTGTCTGCACTAGCATTTTACCTCTAGAATTCTGGAATTGAGTTTGTGATCTGTATAATTAGGATGGCTGTGAAAAATATCTCAGCTAAACAATTTCAAATTCTTATGCAAATTATACCATTTTCTTTTAGAAATAAACTCCAAAGCACCACCATCATCATAACAACAAAACATTGGAATGAGTGCTTCTAAATGTATTTTAACAGAAATTAAAAGTCCTGAATAGTATTAAATCATAGATCTCAGGCTAAGTGACTTTATACTTTAGCCTATGTATTATTTTTAAATATCTAAATAATACATGATAATTTTAGAAAATACAGATAAATGACAAAAATAACATTAAATATGGTCCATAATTTTTTCAACCTAGAGTTAAACACTATTTACATTTTGATGTAACTTTTTCCGGAATATTATCTTATATATGCATATATATGAATTTAGTTAGTTGGAAGTTTAAAATATGTACTTTTAAAATAATTTTTAAAAACACAAGTTATCCATGCTGATTGGAGAAGAAAATTAGAAAATGTAGTTGAACAAAAGGAATCAAAATGGAAATGAACACAGAGCCAGTGGACATATTTTGGTGAGTATCCTTCCAAATTATTTTCTATGCATATGCTTGTGTGTATATGAGGGTACTTCAAAAAGTTCATGGAAAGATTCATATTGTCTTTCAATTCCATTTCTTCATGAGCTTTTTGAAGTACCATTCTATATATACCTGAAAACATTTTAAACAATACTGTACATGTGGTTTTGTGGCCTGCTTTGTGATTGTAAATATCCCCCATTTGGAGGTACTGTCTCAATTTCTTAATTTTGGTGTTTAGATTGTTTTTTATTATTTTCATGTATTTTACATAGTTTTAAAAAATTTTTTTAATTGATTATGCATATTCATGGGGTACAAAGCTGACTGTCACCACTGTGCCCAAGATGTGATGGCCAGATCAATAGTATGAGCATGGCAATTACCACATATTGCAATTATTCCCCCTGTGCCCCCTACCCAAATAATCTCCAACCTCCCTCCCCCTCCCACCTCCACCTCCCCACTCTGCAACTCTTGGTATGCTCTCTCCCTGTGCAAGTCAAACACACCACTGTGGTCTTTCTTTCTTTTACTTTTAGCTACCACTTATGAGTGAAGACATGCAGTATTTTTTCCCATGTGCCTGACTTATCTCACTCAACCTAATTTTCTCCAAGCTCATCTGTGTTGCTGCGAATGGCAGAATTTCATTATTTTTTTATGGCAGAGTAGTATTCCATGGTGTATATATACCACATTTTCCTTATTCAGTCATCCATCAGTGCAGTGGATGTTTAGATTGGTTCCATATCTTGGCTATTTTAAATAGAGGTGTGATGAACGTGAGAGGGCAGGTATCCCTTCGACATGATGAATTCCATTCCTTTGGGTATATACCTAGAAGTGGGATTGCTGGATCATATGGTAGATCTATCTGTAGTTGTTTGAGAAACTTTCATACTGTTTTCCATAGTGGTTGTACTAATTTACAGTCCCACCAACACTGTAGGAGTGTTCCCTTCTCTCCACATCCTCGTGCACATTTGTTATTCTCCATCATTTTTATTATAGCCAGTCTAACTGGGGTGAGATGAAATCTCAGTGTGGTTTTAATTTGCATTTCCCTGATGATTAGTGATGTTGAGTATTTTCTTAAGTGCCTATTGGCCATTTGTATTTTTTTCCATAGAAAAATATCTATTCAGCTTCTTTTCTCATTATTTAATTTGGTGATTTGTTTTTTACTGTGCAATTACTTGAGTTCCTTGTATATTCTGGATGTTAATCCCTTGTTGGATATGTAGTTTGCAAATATTTTCTCCCACTGTGTAGGTTGTCATTTCACTCTGTTTATTGTTTCCTTTGCTGTTCAGAATCTTTTTAGTTTGATATAATCCCATTTATTTATTATTTTTTCATTTGTTGCTTGTGCTTTTGGGCTCTTGTTCATAAAGAAATAAAGGGCCTCTAGATTGGAAAAGACAGAGTCAGACTGTGCTTATTGGCAGATGACATGATCCTATACATAGTTTTGATAAGCATCTTTATAGTTAAATATTTGTGATTTCCCATGGTGATTTCCTTAGGCTAAATTTGAGAAGTAAGATTTAGGTGTCAAAGGGAATGAACACTTTATAACTTTTAATATATATTTTCAAATTATCTCTCAGGAAGGGTTACAAATTTACATTCCCATCTGATAGTGTATGAGAGTGACTGTTTTTCCATGCACTTATCTGTACTGAATATAATTGTTTATAAAAGGGGGGAAATGACAAATATATAAGAGAGAGAAATAGTATATTATATTTTGTTCATTTTTAAAAATTACCAATGTGTTTGTTGGGTACATGTGTATGTGTCAATTGCCTGTTTATGCAAATGAAGCTATCTAGTCACAGAAATATTATTTTATGAAATGAGTCTATGTTTATATGTACAGGAAGTTGGAGTATGGTGACGAATGGATCTGTGTGGGCAAAGGAAAGATACCTAGTATAATATTAAAAAGTATTCATCATTAAGTTTTTTTTTTTTTTGTCTTTTTTTTTCATGACCGGCAATGGATCGCAACCCTCAGTGTCGCGCCCGTACTGGACCGGGACCGGCAACGGAATCGCAACCCTCGGTGTTGCGCCTGCACCTTGCTCAGCCAGTGAGCGGCCGGTCTGTATGTAGGATCCGAACCCTCGGCGGGAGCGCCACTGTGCTCCCAAGCGGAGCACTACAGCAGTGCGCCACCGGGCCGGCCCCCATCATTAAGTTTTAATAGTTGCAAAGGATGTGATTTCATTGATAGTATAAAGTACACATTTTTAAATGAAATAGTCCTATTCATCTTTTAAATGTTTCCAATAGAATCTACCATAGTGATTTGATTCCTACTATCATTTATTTGAAAAATACATAAACTGGTTCATAATACAGTAACAGTTGGAAGGTTTACATCATCAGTTTTTCTCCTTTGGCTCATTTTTTCATTCAACTTTTTCTATAGTTTTTCATCTTAATTTATATAATTTAGTGCTTAATATTACATTGATCATCTGTTATATTTATCTGGTAAAATATACATATAAGTGGTGCCTTCAAAAATTTCATGGAAGGATTCATATTATCTAATTCTATTTTTCCATGAACTTTTTAAAGTACCCTTTTATATTGAATTTTTAAATCCTTTTTGTCTATAAAGCTTTAAGTGTTGAATTTTTTCTCCTGAAATGAATTATCATCACAAACTTTTAGTACATAGTTGATCAAAACAACATAAGTATATCAACATTTTGACAAATAATTAAAATTTAAAATATTATATATACATCTGTTAATAAAATGATAGGAGCTGTTGTTATCAATTAGTTCTAATATTTGTATATGAATTTTATTTTTTATAAAAAGTTATTTTATCATCAATTTTTTTCTGATTTTCTTTGATCTTTAAAATATGGAAGCATAAAGATACTTATTATCATACACAGTTATGTTGGAAAGGAAAGAGTTTTGCTATAGCAATGTCTCTTAATCATTTGAACACTTTTTGAGTTATTTTTTGCCAAAAATCACATACCGATTTATCATAAAAAATATTTTTAATGATCTGTAAGCTGGCAATTCAATTAGGTCCTCCAATTTTGTTCAAAGCAAAGAATTAGTAACTACCCTAGTTGCACAAGAATGCTACTTAGCTATTAGTCATTCATTTTATCTACTTCGTTAACACAATTTCAAATTGTGTTTTTGTTTGGCCCACCACAAGTTTTTCCATCCTGTGGCGATGTACTGTAGTAAAATTTCTTATGGCTGAGTGGTATACCTTTCTTTGGTGAAGTGGGAGGAGGGAGATTGTGAGTGGGGGATGGACAAAGAGAATCTGCAGATTGCAGGCATGGTCTCAGGTAGACAACTATTAGGAAAGACTTCATATGGAAGTTGAAGACATGAAATTATCTTTAAAATCTCCATTTTCCTGCATATTCTTTGGTAAGTTTATCATATACCTCTAGGGGTATACGTACCATGGTTTATGATGTTTAATTTGGAAAGTGACATACCATTGCTTTATCACCATTATTTTTTTTCCTCCAATAAAATCATAAAGTTTTTGATGGAAGAGTTTGTACGTTTATATTCTCTTTCCACTTGGTATGATTCTGGGCACATAATAGGAACTCAAAAAGTATTGCATTTATCTGAAAAGGTTCTTGAGGCTCTTGTTTCTATAGAATAAGAACTGAGCTAAATATAAGAATAGTGGAAAAAAAGTGGAGGCATTTCCAGAAGACAGCAGGTTTGTAGAACAAGAGCCCAACAGAAACAGAAAATGAACAATAGGGTAAAATCAACTAGGGCATTTTCTGGATCTGAATCATTATCAAACATTTTCTTCTTTGGTAGCAATAACAATTGTAATTCTAAGTATCTTATGGTTTTATTTTTATTTTTAGTGGACTTGATGTTTTTGAGCCAACCTTCTTCCTATATGAAAACTACTCATACCTCAGGACATTTTCCTTGAATCTTCCCTGACTACTTTAGCCTTCTTTTATCTATTTTTCTGAACTAGAATATTTTAACATGTATCATATAATTTAGTGCTTAATTACTGTCTTTTTTGAAGTTGTGTCCTAAATTTGTCTAGTTTCTCCAACTACATAGAGGGCACTGATTAAGTTTTAATGCATATAGTTAATACCTTGTTACTATTTGCAGTTTGATTGAAAGTCCTCCTAAAGTTTAGCTTAACATGGTTTTCAAGGTCAGAAAAAAACAAGTGCTTAGAAATGCGAGTCACAAAATACAAATAACTGAGCATCAGATTGATTAACAGCTCCCCCCCAATTTTTGTTTTGTATTTTTTTGTAATGATTATGCATATTCATGTAGTACAAAGCTGACCATCACCACCTGTGTCCCATATGTAATGATCAGATCTATACTATCAGAATGCCCATTACCACAAATTACAGTTATTCCCCATGTCCTCCACCCAATTAATCCCTGACCTCCCTCGCCCTCCTCTCCCTCCACCCCTGGCAACCCTAGGTAAATTCTCTCCCTCTGAAAGTTCAACACACCACTGTGGTCTTTCTTAACTCTTTCTTTCTTAGCTCCCACTTACAAATGACAACATGTGATATTTTTTCCTCTGTGCATGGCTTATTCTGCTTAACATAATTTTCTTCAAGCTCATTGATGTTGCTACCAATGACAGAATTTCATTCTTTTTTATGGATGAGTAGTATTCCATAGAGTGTATATACCATATTTTGCTTATCCAGTCATCTGTTGATGGACATTTAGTTTGGTTCCAAAATGTGGCTATTGTAAATAGAGCTGCAGTGAACATGGGAGTGCAGGTATCCCTTTGACATGATGATTTCCATTCCTTTGGGTATATACCTACAAGCAGGATTGCTGGATTGTATTGTAGATCTATATGCAGTTATTTCAGAAACCTCCATACAGTTTTCCACAGTGGCTGTACTAATTTACAGTCCTAACAACAATGTGGGAGTGTTCCCCTTTCTCCACATCCTCGCCCACATTTGTTATTCTCCATCTTTTTGATTATAGCCAGCCTAAGTGGGGTGATAAGATATCTCAATATGGTTTTAATTTGCATTTATCTGGTGATTTGTGATACTGAGCATTTTTAAAGTAACTGTTGGCCATCTGGATGTCTCCCTTTGAAAATGTCCATACTACACAAAGCTATCTACAGAGTCAATGCAATCCCCATCAAAATACCAATGACATTCTTCACAGAAATAGAAAAAACAATCCTAACATTCATATAGAACAACAAAACACCATGAAAAACAAAATCAATCCTGAGCAAAAAAAGTCAAGCTGGAAGCATAACATTACTTTACCTCAAATTATACTATGAAGCTATAGTAAACAAAACAGCATGGTACTGGCATAAAAATACACACTCAGACCAATGGAACAGAATACAGAACCTAGAAATCAACCCACATACCTACAGCTGCCTGATCTTTGACAAAGGCAACAAGAACATACTTTGGGGAAAAGACTGCCTCATCAAGAAATAGTGCTAGGAAAATTAGATATCCATATGCAGAGGAATGAAACTAGACCTGCACCCCTCACCATATACCAACATCAACACAAAATGGATTAAAGCTTAAGTATAAGACCTGAAACTGTAAAACTCCTAAAAGAAAACATAAGGTAAACACTTAAGGAAGTAGGACTGGGCAAAGGAGTAATGAATAAGAGCCCCAAAGTACAAGCAACAAAAGAGAAAATGAATAAATAGAATTATATCAAACTAAAAAGCTTCTGCATAGCAGAGGAAAAAATCAACAGAGTGAAATGACAATCTACAGAATGGGAGAAAATATTTGCAAACTATACATCCAACAAGGGATTAATTTCCAGAATATACACAGAACTGAAACAACTACACAGTAACAAAACAAATAACCCAATTAAGAAATGGGCAAAGGAGCTTATTATCTTTATGCTTGTTTAGAAATTGTTCATATTATTACCAGTTAAAAGGAGAATATTTTATTGTTTATGAAAAGAGGGATGGACAATGGCCTTGATTACACAGTCATTTACCAACTATATAGTTACAGACCTAAGTCTGACACAGATTTTGGTCATTGCAGCTAAAGACTATTTAGGTTGCTGTCAGTATTAAATTTTCAGTGTTATAAAGACTTGCATTCTAATATAGGAGGTAATAACCTTGAAACCATTTCCTTCCATTGTTTCCCTTAAATATAATATTTTTTTATCTATTAGTAGGGAAACATTTTCCCACATTGTATCTTCTTTCTTGTACCTGAAATACCCCATGGAGTTACCAAAAATCAGGAAAATGATCAAATGTTGTGGAGTGTACTAACATTTATAAAGGAAATGTATTTCACAGGGCCTAGCCTCCAAAGTCTGGTAGTTTCAGGTTTAGCCTACCTTTTAAAATTTCACATAGAAATGTTTAGCTTGCAAAAGACAGGAAACTTTCCCCAGGGTAAAGTCTCTGTTTTAGATAAAGAATTGTAACACAGCAAAGTTGTTGGCTCAAGAACAGATGCCCTTGGAACAGGTTAACCTAAAGTTACTTGAATGTTATGTAAAAATGATAAGGAAATTGCTGTAGGAAAAGACAGTATTTGCTAAGAACAAGCTTTTGTTGTTGAATAGACTTAACCTTTTGCAGACTGCATTATGGAATGTCACTTTGTTATTTCACTGATGTTACCAGCCTCTATTGTTAAACTATATTTAACCATAACTCCACCCATGTTCCTTTTCTGTAACTTTCTGGCCTGAAGAATATATACTGAGAAAGAACCCCAGTTCAGGGTTATTTTTCCAAGGAGGAATGCCTCTCTCTTGAGGGCTCCTGGAAAATTAACCCCTTTGAGGCTTCTCACTGTTCAGAAGAAATGGGCTTTGAGTAATCCTTTTTGTATCTCCATCAGCCAAAGGGGAGAGAATGTAACAAAATGTTTAAAATATTAAGATTTTCTAGAAGTTTAAGCTTGTACTGTACTTCAGATAATAAGCATTTTCTCTCCTCTACTATATAAATGTGTTTTTTAAATATTGGGTTTGAATTTTAAAAGTTAATTGATTTTATTTAACTTTGGTTTTATACTAACCTTATCTTGAGGCTAACCAAAGACAAAACAAATGTGTAATAAAGACAGTGGCTCTACAAGGAATGAGAGGGGATTGATTTATTATGACCCTACCCATGAAAATCATTGCTCTAGTTTATATATTTCTTGAGAAAATATGTGTCCCTTAGGCCTAGCATTGTATGGCACAGTTCAGGCATTGAACAAATTTTCTTGAATGTTTGAATTAAAAGTGAAATGACTATAATTCATCATAGATCAAGCCTATAAAGTAATGGTAAGCTTATGCAGCTATTTATAATGATAACTTTGAACTGTGTTTGAAGTGATAAAATTATCATGATAAATACTATCGAGTGAACAAATCAGATTAAAAAACATAGTCTTATTAGTGAAATGCTGTACGTACATGTTTATATGTATGCATATATGTATCTGTGGGTTTATATGCTTCAAAATATCAGGCTACAGCATTAGACATGTTAAACTAGTTACATTCTCCCATGACTATTCTGCCATAACTGAATTTGGATATTCCCAAAATCTCATTAGCTATCATTGACTTATTTATTATTACTTGAGGCAACCATGCCCTTTCTTATTCTGAGAAGAAATATATCCTTCACAAAATTCCTGTGAATTTCTTGGCTATATGTTTTCATGGTCACTCCCACCTCTAATTTCCTGCTTACACTGAACTTCCAGTCCTGCTCAAATCTCACTTACCGTGGATTTCCTTTATCCTCAGTGCTGAGCTGACCTAAATGTCAACCTCAAGTCTTTTTATTTGATTTTCCCAAGATATGTGTGTATGTGGGCTTGTGTGAGTTTGTGCATACACACACAGTTATTTGCATGAGTCACAGACTTTAAAAAGGGTTCTAGTTGGTGAGCAGAAAGTTTACATTGCAGTAATGCTAATAACTTAAATTTAAATATTAAGCACCATTCTTCATAAAAGTCTGTGCCACCCTGCCTGCGGTGACATCTCACCTTGCATATTTCTCCTAAGGTGTAATCTTTGTGTCCTCTTGTCTTGGCTCTCTTCACTTCACCATGATTACCTTTTATCAGACTCCTTTATATTATTATAATATGGCCTGCACCTAAGGAAAACAACAGCAGACTAATTTCTTTCCCTACATTATGCAGAAAAATGTATATTTCTATACTGGCTTCAGGGACATTTTTATATATTCAGACCCATTAACGTGAGAAGATTCAAATAACAAAAATTAGAAATGAAAAAGGTGATATTACAACTGACCCAACTGAAATACTAGGAATCATCCGAGACTACTATAAACAGCTATATGCCAACAAGTTCGAAAAATTCAAATAACAAAAATTAGAAATGAAAAAGGTGATATTACAACTGACCCAACCGAAATACAAGGAATCATCCGAGACTACTATAAACAGCTGTAGTTGATTTTTATGACCCTTTACCAGTTCCTCATTCCCCCCGCCCCCCCCTCACTGAATCATATCTGTTCACTTGTCTTAACAAGTTCAAGGAATTGTTGTGATGGTTGTGTCTTCTTCTCAACCCCACCTTTTATTTTTTTGTATATTTATTTATTTATTTATTTTTAGCTCCCAAAAATAAGTGAGAACATGCAGTATTTCTTTTTCTGCCTGACTTGCTTCACTTAATATAATTTTCTCTAAGTCCATCCACATTGTTGCAAATTGTAGAATTTCATTCTTTTTTTATAGCAGAGTAGAATTCCACTGTGTAGATATAACACAGTTTCCTTGTCCACTATTCTGATGATGGACATTTGGGCTGGTTCCAACTCTTGACTATTGTAAATAGGCTGTAATAAACATTGGAGTACAGGTATCCTTTCGGCATGGTGATTTCCACTCCTCAGGGTGTATTCCCAGCAGTGAAATAGCTGGGTCATATGGTACGTCTATCTGAAACTGTTTGAGGAACCTCCATACCATTTTCCATAGAGCCGGCACAATTTTGCAGTCCCACCAACACTGTAGGAGGGTTCCTTTTTCTCTGCAAACTCATCAGCATTTATCATTCTCAGTCTTTTGGATATTAGCCATTCTAACTGGAGTGAGATGGTATCTCAAAGTGGTTTTGACTTGCATTTCCCAAATACTGAGTGATGTTGAGCATTTTTTCATGTGTCTGTTGGCCATTCATATGCCTTCCTTTGAGAAATGCCTATTCAGCTCCTTTGCCCATTTTTTAAATTGGGTTCTTTGGGTTTTTTTGCCATAATGTTGTTTCAGTTCCTTGTATATTTTGGATATTTATCCTTTGTCAGATATATATTTTGTAAATATTTTCTCCCACTCTGTTGGTTGTCTTTTCACTCTGTTGATTGTTTCTTTTGCTGTGCAGAAGCTTTTTAGTTTTATATAATCCCATTTGTTTATTTTTCCTTTGGTTGCCTGTGCTTTTGGGGTCATATTCATGAAGTCTGTACCCATTCCTATTTCTTGGAGTGTTTCCCCTGTTTTCCTTAAGGAGTTTTATTGTTTCTGGGTGTATATTTAATTCTTTAATCCATTTTGAGTTGATTTGATGTACGGTACAGCAGACAGGGCCTAGCCTCCAAAGTCTGGTAGTTTCAGGTTTAGCCTACCTTTTAAAATTTCACATAGAAATGTTTAGCTTGCAAAAGACAGGAAACTTTCCACATATGAATATCCAGTTTTCCCAGCACCATTTGCTTAAGAGGCAGTCTCTTCCCCAGTGTGTAGACTTGGTGTGTTTGTCAAAGATCAGATGGCTGTATGTACATGGGTTCATTTCTGGGTTCTCCATTCTGTTCCATTAATCTCTGTGTTTGTTTTTATGACAGTACCATGGTGTTTTGGTTATTATAGTTTTGTAGTATAGTTTAAAGTCAGGTAGTGTTATGCCTCCAGCTTTAATTTTTTTTCTCAGTATTGCTTTGGCTATGCATGGCCTTTTGTAATTCCATATAAATGTCTGGATTGCATTTTCCATTTCTTATAAAAATGTCATTGGAATCTTGATGGAGGTTGCACTGAATCTGTGGATCACTTTGGGTAACATAGACATTTTCACAATGCTAATTCTTCTGATCTAAGAGCATGGGATATTTTTCCATCTTCTTGTGTCATCTTTAATTTCTCTCAGCAGTTGTTTGTAGTTCTCTTCATAGAGATTTTTCACATCCTTGGTTAACTTTATTCTTAAGTATTTTATTTTTTTGGTGGCTATTGTAAATGAGCTAGCTTTCTTGATTTCTTTTTCTGCATGTTCACTGTTAGAGTATAGAAATGCTACTGTTTTTTGTGTGTTGATTTTGTATCCTGAAACTTTGCTGAAATCATTTATCAACTCTAAGAGGTTTTTTTTTTTTTTTTTTTTTGCAGAAGCTTTAGGCCTTTCAGGATATAGGCTCATGTCATCTGCAAACAGGAACAGTTTGACTTCATCTTTTCCAATCTGGATGCCCTTTATTTCCTTCCCTTCTCTGATTGCTCTGGCGAGTACTTACAACACTATGTTGAATAGGAGTGGTGAGAGTGGGCATCTTTGTCTAGTTCCCATTCAGGATGATATTGGCAGTGGGCTTATTATATATGGCTTTAATTGTGTTGAGATACTTTGTGATCATCAAGAATATTTTCCTGCAGTTTTTGTTTTTGTGTCTTTGATTTTGGTATCAGGGTGATGCTGGTCTCAGAATGAGTTTGAAAGATTTGCCTTTCTTTTCACCTTTTAGAATAGTTTGTAAAGGATTGGTGTTAATTCTTCTAAACATTTGGTAGAATTCAGCAGTGAAGTCATCTAGTCCCGGGCTTTACTTTTTGGGAAACTGTTTATTACTCCTTCAATATCATTACTTTTTGTTGATCTGTTCAAGTTTTCTATTTCTTCTTGTTTAAGTCATCATAGTTTGTAAGTGTACAGAAATTTATCCATTTCCTCCAGGTTTTCAAATTTGTTGGCATATAAGTGTTTACAATAGTCTCTAATGAGTCTTTACTTCTGTGGTATCTATTGTAATGTCTCCTTTTTTATTTCTGATTTTTGTTATTTGGGTCTTCTTTCTTTTCAGTTAATCTGGGCGATATCTTGCTGATTTTGTTTATCTTCTCAAAAAACCAACTTTTTGTTTTGTTGATCTTTTGTATAGTTTTTTATTACCTATTTTAATTAATTCTGTTCTCACCTTAATTATTTCCATATACTAATTTTGGAATTGTATTGTTTTTGTTTTTCTAGTTATTTGAGGTGTGGCATTAGTTTGTTTATTTGAAGTCTTTCTATTCTTTTGATATAAATGTTTATTGCAATGAACTTCCCTCTTAGTACTGCTTTTGCAGTATCCCATAAATTTTGCTAAGTTGTGCTTGTATTTTAATATGTTTGAGGGAATTTTTTGATTTCCTGTTTTATTTCTTTTGTGACCCATTGGGTGTTGAACAATTTCCATATTTTTGTACAGTGTTCAGTTTCATTTGTCATTAATTTGTGATTTTATTACATTGTGGTCTGAAAATATACTTGATATGCTTTTAATCTTTTGAAATTTGTTGAGATTTAATTTGTTCTAATGTGTGGTCTCTCCTGAAGAATTAGTCATGTGCTGATGAGAAGAATATATATTCTGTAGTTGTTGTATAAAATATTCTGTATATGTCTGTCAAGTCCACTTGGCCTAAAGTTCTGTTTAAATTCAGTATTTCTCTTCTAAATCATTCTCTATATGATCTATACAATGCTTAGAATAGCATGTTAAAATCCTAAACTTTACTGTGTTGGGATCTACCTCTACTCTCAGATCCAATAATAGTTGCTTTATATATCTAGGAGCTCTAATATTGGCTGTATATATACTTAGGATTGTTATTTCTTCTTGCTACATTGATCCTTTTATTATTGCATAGTGTCCTTATTTGTCTCTTTTTATAGTTTTTGGTTTGAAGTCTATTTTCACTGATATAAGTATGGCAACTCCTGTTCCTTTTTGGTTTCCATCTGTATGAAATGTCTTTTCCTATTCCTTCACTATTGGTGCATGTGTGTCTTTTCTTGTGGGCTGCATATAGTTGGGTCTAGTTTTTTAATCCATTCAGCCAGTCTATGTCTTTTAAGTGGAAACTTTAATTCATTTACATTCAGGGTTGTTACTGAAAGGTATTGCTTTATTCTTGCCCTTTTATTTATTTATTTATGGTTGGTTTATATTTCTTTTGTTCCTTTCATTACCTTTTATTGTTTAATCTTCACTGTTTTTTGGTGGGGGTTTTTGCAGTGATAAGATACATTTTCTATCTGTTTCTCATTTAATTCTCTTTTCTACTAGTGGACTTAATTCTTTCTCACATATTTATGCTGCTATTTATCATTCTTGATTACGGACGCAGGACTCACTTGAAGATTTGTTGAACGGCCTTTCTTATGGTGTTGAAATCTCACAGTTGTTTGTCTGAGAAAGATACTATTTCTCTATCATTTCTGAAGGAAAGCTTTGCTGGATATAGTATTCTTGGTAGGCTGATTTTTTTTTTTTTTCTTTTAGCCTTTTGAATATGTCATCCTATTCTTTTCTGGCATTTTGATGTTTCTGTTGAGAAGTCTGCTGTTAGCCTGATGGGGATTCTCTTATAGGTGATTTGACACTTTTCTTTTGTTATTTTTAGAATTCTTTCATTTTCACTTTTTTAAAATTTATGACATTGATTTTATTTTATTCTTTATTTTTTAAAAATATTTTTATTTGTACATATTTATCGGGTACAGAGTTGACTTATCATAATTTGTGTACAGGAATTGATAAATCAATATTATTAGCATGTTCATCATTACAAATCGTAATTACTTTTTGTGTCCCTTACCCAATTACTCAGTATCCCCTCTTACCCTTTCCCTTTGCCATCTCTAGTAATTATAGTTCTGTTCTCTCCTTTTGAAAGTTCAATCTTTTGTTATGGTCTTTCTTTTTTCTTAGCTCCCACTTATGAATGAGGACATATGGTATTTATTTTTCTGTTCCTGGCCTATTTCACTTAACGTAATTTTCTCCAAGCTCTTCCATGTTGCTGCAAACATTAGTAATCATCAGGGAAATACAAATTGAAATGACATTAAGGTATAATTGCAAACATTAGTAATCATCAGGGAAATACAAATTGAAATGACATTAAGGTATAATTTCACCCCAGCTAGACTGGCTATAATAAAAAAGATTGAGAATAACAAATGCTGACAAGGATGTGGAGAAAAGGGAACTCTTTCTACACTGTTGATGGGACTGTAGATTAGTACAATGATTATGGAAATCAGTATGGAGGTTTCTCAAACAACTACAGATAGAAGTACGTATGATCCAGCAATCCCAGTTCTATGTATATACCCAAGGAATGGAAATCATCATGTCAAAGGTATACCTGCACTCCCATGTTCATCACAGCTCTATTTACAATAGACAAGATATGGAACCAATCTAAATGCCCGTTAACAAATGACTGGGTAAGGAAAATGTGTTATGTATACACAATGGAATACCACTCAGCCATAAAAAAGAATGAAATTCTGTCTTTGACTTTTGACAATTTTACTATAATGTCTTTTGGGGAGGTCCGTTTTGGGTTGAACCTGTTTGTGGATCTTCGAGCTTCTTGGAATTGTAACAATGTATCTCTCATAATGATATGGACAAGCCCAGAAAAACAAATTATATGGACAAGCCCAGAAAAACTTAAACCTGCATCTGTATTTCTGCTTTTTGTTTTTTGTTTTGCTTTTGTAACACTGACCACCTTTTGTATCAGCTTAGCCCTGGCCACATAGATTCCGAGAAAACAAAACCTACAACCCCGGGAGAATGTAACCTATATAACCCTTTGCAAGCCTCGAGTTGGAGCTCAGACTTTGGAGGGTGAACTCCTCTGGGCCTGCTGGTGTAATAAATCTTTGAGTTCTCCAAGTGATGCTTGGGTTCTCAGCAGTCTGTCCTGTTACAATAAAACTTGGTAAGTTTTCAGCTATTATTTTATTAAATAGGCTTTCTGTGCCTTTTTCTTCCTCTTCCCTTTCTGGTACACCCATAATATAGATGTTTGTATGCTTAAGTTTATTAGAAAGATCTCATACATTTAAAAAGTCTTTTTTCTCTTCTTTTTCTTTTTGGTACAAATGTGTTCATTCAAAATGACTGTCTTATAGGTCAGAAATTCCTTCTTTTGCTTGTTCTGGCCTGCTGCTTATGCTTTAGTTTGTATTTTTTATTTTGTTGAATGAATTCTTCAGTTCCAGTATTTTTGGTTGATTCTTTTATATATCTTTCTATCTCTCTGTTGGTTTTTTTCATACATGTCTTTGATTTTTTATTAACTTCTTTGTGATTTCAGTTTACTTTTTCATCCATCATGTTGAGTATCCTTAGTATTGCCATTTGGGATTTCTCTTCAGGCAATTCATCTATTTCCTGTTGTTTAGGGTCTTCTTGGTGAATTTTAGTCTTCTTTTGGGCAAGTCATGTTTCCCTCTTTTTTCATGCTTCTTCTATCTCTGTGTTGATGTCTGGACATCTGGTGGCGTAATTGCTTCTTTTAATTTTTGGAGTGGTTTTTGAAGGGAGGGATGCTTACCTTCAGAAGTGTACTATATTGACAGTTGAGTTGGGCATTTTAAATTTGGATCTGGGTAAGTGCAGTAGTGCAACCTTTGTTCAACTTCTTTAACTGTATTCAATCTTGGAGTTATCTGTGGGCACCTTTGTGGCCTAGGTGATGGGGTCTTTGGCAGTTTCTGTTTGGGGTGTGTTTCTTGTTACGGTGAGTGATATTCTGTCATTCAGTGAGCAAGTGTACACCAGTGCAGAAGGTCCTGGCAGCTCTATACAGGGCTGCTAGATCAACTTTTGAGCCTGGAGCAAGCCTGCATGGATGCTGCAGGACCAAGTGGCTCTCTAAAGGCATTCTGTGGAGAGGAAAAACTGCTATCCAATCAGCTGGTGATGCAGCAGTAGGTGTACACAGGTGCTACAGAGATTTCCATCTCTACAAGTCATTGCCTAATCAGCTTTTGAGCCTGGTACAAGCCTTAAAGAGTGCAGCCAAGACCAGCAACTCTGTGGAGGCCTGCCTTGGAGCATCAAATCCCTTGCCCACTCTGCTGTCAGCATGGCGCAGGTATATACTAGCCTGATAGGTCCTGGCAGCTTCAAGCTACTCTCAACTGGGCCTGGGTCCTGAAAAAAGTGGGGACTGTCTTGTAGCTGGGATCACTGGCATTTGTGGCAAGTGTGGAAACAGCTAGGGAGTTTTCCAGCTTACCTTCTCTCCACCTGATTCTGAGCCAGTCCCTGCAGTGGGGCAGAGGCTGAATGCTCTGCTTTGCTACTGTTTCTGTCTTCCACGCTTCACAAGGATTTCATCACTCTCCTGTTTCTCTGCAGTGTATTTCCTCAGTAATTCCAGTCAAAATATATTTGTCTGTTGTTTCGGTCTCTTTTTGTGGGGTGGTGGGGACTAGGGCTAGACCTCTCTAGTTAGCCATGTTGGGAAAAACCCTCATGATTATTATTGATATGTGAGGTCTTACTCCTGTCAGTTATTTTCTGTATTGGTAAGGATTTTGTTCCTTTCTCTTTCTAATTTGTTTATCTACTTCACCAGTAAGTTTTATATTTCAGTAAAGTGGCAGGATAAACAATCAGCAGACAAAAATCAAAAGCATTCTTATAGGACAATAACAAAACATCTGAAGAAGAAATCAAGAAAGTAATCACATTGATAACAGTTACCAAAATAGTTAAAACACATAGGAGTAAATTTAACCACGGACGTGAAAGATCTCTGCGAAAAAAGCTATAAAACATTGTTGAAGAAATTAAAGAAGACACAAATAAATGGAAATATATCCCCTGTTCATGGACTGGAAGAATTTAATGTCATCAAAATGTCCATATTACCCAAAGTAATATACAGATCAATTTAATCTCTATCAAATTACCAATAAAGTAGGGAAAAAAAAGATCTTATTTGTATGGAGCCACAAAAGACCTTGTATAGTCAATGCAATCTTAAACAAAAACAAAGTTGGAGGCATCACACTACCTGACTTTAAAGTGGACTATAAATCTATAGTAACCAAAACAGCATGGTACTGGCATAAAAGAGACAAACTGACCAGTGGAACAGAATAAAGAGCCCAGAAATAAACCCACACACTCACAGCCAAATGAATTTTGACAAAGGTGAAAAAGAAAGAAAAAACAGCAACAGGGAAAGGACAGCCTCTTCAATACATGGTTCTGGGAAAACTGGATATCCACATGCAGAAGATAGGAACTAGACTCCTATCTCTCAACATACACAAAAATCAACTCAAAATGGAACAAAGACCTAAAATTAAGACCTAAAACTATGAGACCTGCTAGAAGAAAACATAAGGGAAACTCTACATGAACTGGGGGGTGGGCAGCACTTTTATGAACAAGACTAAAAAGCCACACGCAACTAAAGCAAAAAATAGACAAATGGGACTACATCAAACTATAAACCTTCTGCACAACTAAGAAACAATTAACAGAGTGAAGAGACAGCCTACAGAATGAGAGAAAGTGTTTATGAATCTCACATCGAACAAGAGGCTAATATCCGGAATATATAAGGAACTCGATCTACTCACAGCAATAGAACAAATAACCCAATTAAAAAATGAGCAAAGGACCTGAACAGACATTTCTCAAAGGAAGGCATACAAATTGCCAGCAGGCACATGAAAAAAATGCTCAACCTCACTACTCATCAGGGAAATGCGAATTAAAACCACAACGAGATATCATCTTATGCCAGTTAGAATGGCTATTATCAAACAGAAAATTCTGGAGAGGTTGGGAAGAAAGGGAACACTCCTATATTGTTGGTGGGAATGTAAATTGGTATAGCCATTGTGAAAAATAGTATGGATGTTCCTCAGAGAACTAAAAATTGAACTACCTTATGACCTAGCAATCTCACTACTAGGTATATACTCAAAGAAAATGAAATCAGTATATTGAAGAGACACCTGCCTTTCCATGTTTATGGCAACACTATTTACAATAGCCAAGCAATGGAATCAACTTAAATGCCTATCAATGGATGAATGGACCAAAAAATGTGGTATATATACACAATGGAATACTGTTTGGCTATCAAAAAAATGAAATCCTATCATTTTCAGCAACATGGATGGAAAGGAGACCATCATGTTAAGCGAAGTAAGCCAGGGACAGAAAGAAAAATATTGCATGATCTCTCTCATATGTGGAGTCTAAAAAATAAATGTCTTTCTCATAGAAGTAGAGTAGAATAATGGTTACCAGAGGCTGGAAGTGGTGGATTAATGGGTAGAAAGCTGTGTTATCTACCCTAAATGAATTGGAACAACAGACTGTATGACATATATATGCACAAACAAATGCTTTTAAAAAAAGGAAATAAAAATGGCCAATAAACATTTAAAAAATCAACATTATTCAGGCTGAAAATTCTTAGCAAACTTGGAAGAAAAGATAATTTAATCTAATAAATGAGATATTCAAAAACCCTACAGTAAGCATCACACTTCTGTATAACATACAGAAAGCTTTCCTGGTGAGACTGGGAAGGAGATAAGATTGCTAACTATTACCAGTTTTAATCAACATTGTACTGGCGTTTCTAGGCAGTGAAATAAAGAAAGAAAACTAAGCCTAGTAATCTTATTAAATCTTGGACAAGAAAAGAGACAAGCTTATTACAGTATTTTTTTCTGCTGAACTATACTTATTTACCATAAATGTTAAATGACATTTTTCTTACAATATGCATGCATATAAATGAAACAGCAGGTTTTATAACTTACATTGCTCACCACCGTTTCTTCTACCTTTTTGACTCATTTTTTAAAAATTTGCTACAGTATACCGTTAAATAATTTTGACAGAGTATGTCTGCTGCTATTACACATTGATTGCTTTATTTCCCTAAATTTGTTTTGTTTTACACAGAAAATTTATTTCACTTTGAAATCTGTATTACCCATACATCTGGTACTTTAGAATGAGGCTTTCTCCTTTTTACATCAGATGGTTTCCTAAATTGGCTGAAGTCTGTGGGTCTTAAATATGAAACATCCTGATCCTTCATTATTATAATGCAAGCCACATTAATATAGTTACACATGTGATATTTGAAGTACAAGACTGTGATTAGTGTTAGTAGCACATTCTAATATCTTTGCTAGTGACGATAAGAGACAGGAACACATTTAGCAAATCCTTAAAAAGCAATCCATATTTCTTCTGTTAATCCTCAAAAGAACCACTGATTGTCGAACTGCTCCTCTTTTGATCAGACAAGGTATGAATCAATTTATCAGGTCCTTTCCCACCCAGGCAGCTATACAAATAATTATCTCCCCTGCCTATCACTGGCATTATTTATACCCTACTTGAGACAGTGAGAAGCTGTGTCCATTTTTGTTTTTTTCCATCTGAGAAGGGACCTTCTCCTTTTATTAAAACTAATTATAGCGTTGTCAGTCATTAGTCAATATTACAGTTTGCTTCTGTTTTACTCTTCCATAATAAATCATTTTTTAAATGTTAAAAGGCCTACTTATTTAGAGCTAAGAAAAATCTTGCTGTTATCCCATCTTTGGAACAAGGACATTATCATTTAATCAGGCTAACAGAGGAGAAAGAAAATGGGCAATAGGTAGAATTTAAGGAGATAATAGCTGAGGATTTCCTAAAACAAACTAAATATACCCCTTCTCTATATATTTTTCTCATGAGTTTCTGTTACTACTCTTTCCTTTTACCTTTGAGACCTTGGGGTGATAACAGTCCTGGCATATTGTGGTATCTTTTTTTTCGTTTACACTATACGATGCTCAATTTTTGTAAGTAATTTCCTATATTATTCTTATTTGAGTGTGTCTTCCATCTGCTTTCTGCTTGGTCCTTGAGATAGTAATTGGTACTAAAGTGATCCGGGAAACACTTCGAGTATAAGATTCTGGAATTGAATTATTCACATATTTGGAAATGGAGGAATAATTTCTTTGCTAACAGGAAATGGTATCTATGAAATTATTGGCATACAGTAGCTGTCTTAGTCCTTTTGGCTGTTATAACAAAATATTATAGACTTATGAACAACGGAAATTGATTTCTCACAATTCTGAAGGCTGGCAAGTTCAAAATCAAGGTGCTAGCAGAATTGATGTCTGATCAGTGCCTGTTTCTTTGTTCATAGATGCCTTCTCTTTGTGTTCTTACACAGTGGAAGGGATAAGGCAGATCTCTGGGGCATCTCTTTTATGGGCACTAATCCTCTTCATGAGGGTTCCACCATCATGGCCTAATTACCTCCCCAAAGGCCCCACCTCCTAATATCATCACCTTGGGGGTTAGGATTTCAACATATGGATTTGGGGGGGGGGTTGACACAGACATTCAGATTGTAGCAGTGTCATCACAGGTATTCAAATCATTCCAAAAACCTTATATGAAGAATATAGGTTGACTCTTCAGTTTTTGGTTTTAGGTAGGAGTATAGCCACCTTAATATTGCACTGCGATGTTAAGCTAGATGATGGGAATTATATGTGTTCACTGTGAAGAGACGTATTTTTTTATCTGGATGAAGGGAAAGAGAAGATGGTGCTGAGGGGCAAGTGGAATGGTTTTGCTGGAAATCTTCTGTTTGCTGTTCGAGATACACTCTCCATCCTGCTCCAGAAAACTACCCTGTATGGACTACATCAGTGGCCTCCCTTGCCCTACCACTCTTGTCAGTTTGGGCTACTAAGAAGCCTTGAGAAGAGATCAGAGAAGAGGGAGATAATGGCATTTAGATATCCATTTCCCTGGGTCACTCCTTGTGGAGTTACCTTTGGCTGAGCTGTGTCCTTTGACCAAACTTTATAGCTCCTGTCAAGGCAGTTCTTATGTAAGACTTCCGTCCTTCCTTGTTATAGAGTGTGTTCTGTCCACTTGTTACTTAAGGTCCAGAAGTGATCACAGCTCCATGATATCGTATTATCCCATCTATACCCTGCCTATACCATTTAACAATAATTATTTTATTAGAGTTTCTTTGAATTATTTTTATTTGAATCTACCCATCTGTTTTGGGGACCCTGACTGATTCTTCTGATAACAGTACTCACACTTGTAGGGATTGAGGGGAAAGGGAACTCTTACACATCATTGATAAACATAGTGTTGTTAGTGCAACCACTTTTGAAACAATTTGGCAATATCTATAAAGTTGGAATATATGTATTTTATGACACAGCAATAGCATTTCAAGGAGAAAATATTAAGCATCTGCAGGGGGATTCATGTACACAGATGCTTCTTGCAGCACCATTTTTTATGGTGATAATGTATAAAGGATCTGTTTTTTCCTCAATGAGGAATTGAAAAAATAAATTATTTAATCATAATACAGAATTCTATGCAGCAGTTAAAATTAATAATGTGAATCTACCCGTGTCAACATGAATAAAGCTGAAAAATATTGTCCAATAAAAACAGTTGCAAATAATTTTGTACAGCATGTTTTAAAATCCACAAAAATAGTATTACACTTTGTTAATGTATTCATACAAATATGGTAAAAAGTATAGACATATGGTGTATTAGTTATTTATTTCTGTGTAAAAATTACCTTAAAATTAGCTAGAAAAGTACTATTGATTAGGTGGATCAGAATGGCTGACTAGAGGTGTCTGGAACTTGACCCCCCCACCCCC
>NW_007728040.1:15913-50842 GCF_000696425.1 Galeopterus variegatus | reverse complement strand
CCCCCCAAAAAGAGACAAAAACAACAAATATATTTTGACTGGAACGACTGAAGAAATTCACTTCAGATTACCAGGGGAGTGACAAAATCCTTGTGAAGTGCAGAAGCCAGGAACAGCAACATAGAGAGCACAGCAAGACATCCAGCCACTGCCCCAGTGCAGAGACTGTCTCAGAGTCAGGTGGAGAGAAGATGCACTGGAAAAACCCCAGGTGTTTCCACTGCCACCAAGGACTCCAGTAACTCTTGCCACAATAGGGTCCCCCAGTCCTTTCAGTCTCCAAACCCCGTTGAAGAATAGCTGGGAGTTTGCACAGCTGCATGGCCTCATAGTAGCTCAGGGAGAGGAAACTACCCCCGTCCTGTCCTAAGAAGATATGACACAGTGCTGTCTTGAAACCGAATCTATGGCTAGACCTAGAATGCGCACTACTCTGGATCTGGTGAAACTGAATTTTTTCCATCTGGAGGCCCCACCTACATTCTGCCATGTTCATATGTGCACTGGCATGACCATGACCCCCAATGCCTGGAACGTAGGGCAAGAGAAAGAGTGAAACACCAGGATATTAACCCACATGGCAACTCCTTTCACCCCAGGCAAACAGGCAGGTCTCATGGCAATCCCCCACATTTGAATGCACTCTACCTACGTAATCCACAGGCCCACTGAGCCCACAGATGCCAATGCCGGCCAATAGCCAACCCAGTAATAGCTTCTGCTCCCTCCAGGACCCTCCACAAAGCTGCTGGGACCTGATGCCTCCTTGCAGATTTGCTCCAGACTCAACAGCTGATCCAGCAGCCCTCTACAGAGCTGCCAGGACATGTTGCACCAGTGTACACCTGCTCCCTGACTGACAGTGGATCGGGAAGTGGCTATGACACTCCATGGTAGACATCTACAGAGCTCCCAGACCCACATTCAAAACAACCCTTCCCAGTGTCACCCACCTCAACAAGAAACTGCTGAGGGCACCACCACCTAAGCCATGAAGGCAGCCACAGACAACTCTAAGATTGAATACAGCTGAAGAAATCACATGAAGACTGCAATACAGTGCTCACTGAGGAGCCAACCTAAACTGCCCAATCTGACTCAATATAGAACACTTCTACAGGGATGAGTTTCTCCCTTCAAAAACTACTCTGAAAATTAGAAGCAACTGCACCACCAGATGCCCAGACATCAAGATGGATATATTAGAAGTATGAAAAAACAAGAAAACATGACACTTCCAAATGAAGACAATAATTCTCCAGTATCAGACCCAAAACAAAAAGAAACCTATGAAATACCTGAACAGGAAACCTATGAAGTACCTGAAAATAATCTTATGGAAACTCAGCATGATGAAAGAAAATATAGATAGAAATTGCAATGAAATCAGAAAAACATTCCAGGACATGAAGGAGAAATTCAATGCAGAGATAGCTATCATAGAAAAGAACAAAGCAGGAATGCTGGAACTGAAAAGATCACTGAAGAAAATAAAAAAAATACAACTGAGAGCTTTAGTAACAAGCTAGAAGAAGCGGAAGAAATAATTTCTGAGCTTGCAGCAGGTTTTTGAATTAACACAGTCTCTCCAAAAAAAAAAAAAAAAAAAAAAAAAAAAAAAAAAAAAAAAAAAGAAAGAAAGAAAGAAAGAAATGAAGAAAGCCTATATCAGACAACCTTAAACATACATTCATATCATGGGTATTCTGGAAGGGGAAGAGAAAATACATGAAAAACCTATTTAACAAAATAGTTTAAACTTCCCAAATATTTGAAGAGATATGGTCTTCCAGATCCAAGAGGCACAAAGATACCCAAACAGATTCAACGCAAAAAGTTCTTCCCAAAGATACATTGTGGAATATACTAAAAAGCATATGTACTTCACAGGGCCTGATTTTCCAAAGTCTTGCAGTTCCAAATATTGACCTTGCACAGGACTGGAAATTTTTTTCAGGCTATCAGTCTCTGGTGTAAGATAAAGATTTGTGGCACAGCAAGGTTGCTGGCTCAAGGACAGACTAGTTACTGATTGTTATGTAAAGATACTGAGAAATTGCTGTAAGAAGGAATGTTTGCTAAGATCAAGCTTTTGTTAATTGCCTTACTGGAATGTCATCTGGCTTGTTTCACTGAAAGTTACCGGCCTACATTGTTAAACTATAACCCCACCTATGTTCTGTTCCTGTAACTTCCTGGTCTGGAAAATAAATGCAAGAAGAGAACCCCAATTCAGTGTTAATTCTCGAGGAAGGGTTGCCTCTTGCTGGAGAGTCCCCGGGGATTTAACCACTTCAGGGTCTCTCACTGCTCAGAAGAGATGTGCTTTGAGTAATTCTCTGCATTTCCATCACCCAGGGGAAGTGGGGTGACAAATCCATGGGGGCAAAGCAACACAAAAGCAACAATATATTATAGACAAACTGTCAAATGTCAAAGACAAAGAGAGAATTCTAAAAATAGCAAGAAAAAAAGCATCAAATTACTTATATAAAAAACCCCACTAGAATAACAGCAGACTCAGAAACATTGACCTTATAAGCCAGGAGAGAGTGGGGTGATGTACTCATCCCACTAAAAGAAAAAACCTACCAGCCAAGAATACTATACCCAGCAAAACTATCTTTCAGAAATCGAGGAGATATAGTATCTTTCCTAGACAAGCAAAACCTGTGGGAATTCACCGTGACAGAATAGGCCCTACATGAAATCTTCAAGAGAGCCCTAAATCTAGAATCAAAAGAGCAATAACTACTATCATGAATACATGAGAAGTATTAAAACTCATTAGTAGAGAAGATATGAAAGTGAGAAAGAGAAAAAGGAAGAAACTATATCTTCTCCCTGCAAGAAGAAAAATCAAACATCAAAGACAAACAGTAAAAGGGAAAGAAACAAAAGAAATATAAAACAATCATAAAGGAATAATAAAATGTCAAGAGTAAGGCAATACCATTCAATAAAGCCCTGAAGGTAAATGGAACACTTAAAAGATATATACTGGCTTTATGGATGAAAAAGCTAGACCTAACTATATGCTGCCTGTAAGAAACTCACTTCACCAGTAAAGACACACATAGACTAATAATGAATGGATGGAAAAAAGATATCATACACAAACGGAAACCAAAAATGAGCAGGAGTAGATATAATTATGTTGGATAAAATAGACTTAAAATTTAAAAAAAAAACTATAAAAAGAGACAGAAAAGGACATGATATAATGATAAAAGGATCAATTCAGCAAGATGATATAACAATCATAAACATATATGCACGCATCACTGGAGCTCCCATATATATAAAGCCATTATGATTAGATCAAATAGAGAGATAGACCCCAGTATAAGAATAGTTAGGGACTTCAACACCCCTCTCTCAGAATTGGACAGAACATCTAGACAAAAATTTATCATGGAAACATTGGACTTAAACTGCACTTAATAACAAATGAATTTGACAGACATTTACCAAACATTTCATTCTACAACTACAGAATATACATTCTTCTCCTCAGCACATGGATCATTCTCCAGGATAGACCACATGTTAGGCCACAAATCAAGTATAAAAACAATTAAAAAGATTGAAATCATACTAAGTATTTGTTCAGACTGCAATGGAATAAAACTAGAAATCAATAATAAGCAAAATTTTGGAAACTATACAGATATATGAAAATTAAACAAAATGCTCTTGAATGACCAATGGGTCAAAGAAGAAATAAAGTAGTAAATCAAAAAATGTCTTGAAACTAATGAAAATGGAAGCACATCATATGAAAGTCTCTGGGATACTGCCAAAGCAGTAATAAGAGGAAAGTTTATTGCAATCAGTACTTACATCAAAAAAATTGAAAGATGTCAAATAAAAACCATGATGTTACACCTCAAGGAACTAGAACAGCAAAAACAATCCAACTCCAAAATTAGTAGACAGAAAAAAATAATAAATATCAGAGCAGAACTAAATGAAATAGAGACCAAAAAAATGGTACAAAAGATAAATGAAATGAAAAGTCGTTCTTTTGAGAAGATAAACAAAATTGGCAAACCATGAGCTTGACTAATCGAGAGAAGACAAGAAACCCAAATGACAAAAATCAGAAATAAAAATGGAAATATTATAATTGATATGACAGAAATACAAAGAATCATTACTGACTCTTATGAACAACTATATGCCAACAAATTTGAAAATCTAGAGGAAATGGATAAATTTCCGGAACATATGCCCTACTAAGACTGAGCCAAAAAGAAATAGAAAGCCTGAACATACCAGGGGTGAACAGTGTGATTTAATCAGTCATCAGCAGTCTCCCAACAAAGAAAAGCCCAGAGCCAGATGGATTCAATTCTGAATTCTACCAAACTTTAAAGAAGAATGCCAATCCTTCTCTAACTATTTCCAAAAAATGAAGCAGAGGATAGCAAAACCAGACAAAGACATGTAAAAATGGAAAACTATAGGCCAGTATCCTTGATAAACTTACATGCAAAAATTCTCAAGAAATACTAGTAAATAGAATTCAACAACACATCAAAAAGATTATGCACCGTGATCAAGTGGGATTCATTCCAGAAATGCAAGTGTATTAGTTGGTTTTGTGTTGCTATAACAGAATACCTGAGACTGGGTAATTTATTAAGAACAGAGGTTTATTTGGCTTACAATTCTGGGACAGCTGCATCTGGCGCAGGCCTCAGGCTGCTTCTGTTCATAGTGGAAAGTGGCAGGCAGCCAGCAGGTACAAGCTGGAGGGTACAAGCAGATCACATGGTGAGAGGAAGCAAGAGAGAGGGGGGAGATGCCAGTGTCTTTTAAACAATCAGCTCTCACAGGAACTAATAGAGTGAGAACTCACTCATCACTCCCCCCACCTATGGAGAGCCTTAATCCATTCATGAGGGATCCACCTGCATGACTCAAACAGCTTCCAACACTGCCATATTGGGGATCACATTTCCACATGAGTTCTGGGAGGGCAATACATCCAAACTCCATCATCAAGGATGGTTCAACATACATTAATCAATAAATTTCATATACCACATTGATAAAATTAAGGACAAAAATCATGTGATCATCTCAACAGGCACAGAAAAAGTTTTTGAGAAAATTCATCATCCCTTCATTATAAAAACTCTCAACAAATTAGCTATAGAAAGAAAGTATCTCAACACAATAAAATCCATATATGACAAACTCACAGGTAGCATCATACTGAAGGGGGAAATGTTGAAAGCTTTTCCTCTAAGAACAGGAACAAAACGAGGATGCCCACTCTTACCAATCCTATTTAACATAGCTCTGTACATTCCAACCAGAGAAATTAGGCAAGAGAAAGGTATAAAGAGCATCCAAATTGGAATAGAAGAAGTCATATTATCCCTGTTTCTAGATGACATGATCTCACATATAGAAAAACCTAAAGACTCCACCAAAACACCCTCAGAACTGATAAACAAATTCAGTAAAGTTGCAGGGTATAAAATCAATATATAAATATCAGTAGTGTTTCTGTACAATAAAAACAAACTAGGAAAAAAGATGTCAAGAAAACAGTCCCATTACAATGTCCACCAAAAAAAAAAAAAAAAAAGCCTGGGAATAAATTTTAACAAGAGTGTGAATGATCTTTACAATGAAAAGTACAAATCCCTGATGAAAGTAATTTAAGGGGACACAAAAAGATGGAAAGAAAGTTCATGCTCATGGATTGGTAGAATTAATGTTGTGAAAATGACCATATGACCCAGAGTGATCTACAGATTCAATGCAATCCCCATCAAAATTCCAATAATAATAACAGAAATAGAACAAACAATCCTAATATTCCTATGGAGCAACAAAAGACCCTGAATGGCCAAAGCAATCCTGAGCAAAAAAACATAAAACTGAAGGCATAACACTGCCTGACTTCAAATTATACCACAAAGCTATAGTAATCAAAAAAGCTAAAAACAGACACATGATCCAATGGAACAGAACAAAGAACCCAGAAATAAATCCATATACTTACAGCCAACTGATCTTTGATAAAGTTGCTGAAAACATACATTTTTGAAAGGCCAGCCTCTTGAGTAAATGAAGGTGGGAAAATTGTATATCCACATATAGAAGAATGAAACTAGACCCACACCACTCACAATATACAAAAGTCAACTCAAAATAGATTAGAGACTTAAACATAAGACCCATAAAACTTCTTAAAGAAAATTCAAGGGAAATACTCCAAGACATAAATCTGGGCAAAGATTTTATAAGACCTCAAAAGCATAGGCAACAAAAGCAAAAATAAATGGGACTTTATCAAACTAAAAACTCCTGCACACAGAGGAAAAAATAACAGAGGGAAGAGACAGCATGCAGAATGGGAGAAGATATTTGCAAACTACACATGTGGGAAGGGAATAATATTCATAATATACGAAAACTCAAACAACTCAATAAGAAAAAAATTAAAAATGAGAAAGGGAGCTGAGTAGGCATTTCTCAAAAGAAGATATACAAATGGCCAACTCGTATATGAAAAAAATTCTCAACATCACTAGTCACCAGGGAAATGCAAATCAAAACCACATTGAGATATCATCTCACCCCAGTTAGACTAGCTATTATCAGAATGACAGAAATAACAAATACTGGTGAGGATGTGAAGAAAAGGGAACCCTTATACATTGTTGGTGTAAGTGTAAATTAGCGTAGCCATTATGGAATACAGTATGAAAGTTTCTCAGACAACTGCAGATAGAATTAAAATATGATCCAGCAATTTCACTACTGGGTATATACCCAAATAAACGGAAGGTATCGTGTTGAAGGGATGCCTGCACTCCCATGTTTACTGCAACTCTATTCACAATAGCCAAGATATGGAACCAACCTAAATGTCCATTGAGGAATGATTGGATAAAGAAAATGTGATGAATATACACAATGGAATTCTACTCAGCCATAACAAGAATGAAATTCTCTCACTTGGTATAGCATGGATGAACTTGGGGAAAATTACGTTAAGTGAAATAAGCCAGGCACAGAAAGAGAAATACTACATAGTGTCACTCATTTGTGGGAGCAAAAACAAATAAATGATAATATGTTGAGCTGTCAAAAAGACAGAAGTCCGGTTACTAAAGGCCAGAAAGGGGAAAAGGGGTGGGATAGAGAGAGGCTAGTTAATGGACACAAAATTACAGCTAGATAGAAAAAATGTGTTCTGTTAGTGTACAATCGACCCAGTAATCTATAATTAACAATGATTTACTGCATGTTATCAAATGACTAGAAGAGAGGAGATCAAATGTTAACATCGCAAAGAAATAATTAAGTTTTACATTGATGAATATGCTAATTACCCTGATTAGATTGTCACACATTGTATAATGTATTGAAATATAACTCTTCACCCCATACTTATGTACAATCAATATGTTTCAATGAAAAAATAATTTAAAAAATTAGCTACTTAAATCAACAAACATTTATTTTCTTACAGTTTTTGTGTGTCAGGAAACTAGGTGGAGTTCAGTTTAGAGATTGTGGTTCAAGGTGTCAGCAGGTGTTGCACTCATGTCGAGACTTAACTGAAGCTCAAGGATCCACTTCTAAATTTACTCACATGGTTGTTGGCAAGCTTTAGTTCCTCAAAGGCTGTTAGATTAAGTGCCTCAGTTCCTAGACATTTCATGGTCTGCTCACAATCTAGCAACTGGTTTCTCCAGGGCAAATTTTCAAAGGGAGATTGAGAGAGTGTGCCCAAGATGAAAGCCACAGTCTTTTTATAAGCTAACCTTGGATTACTTTTTATCAGTTTTGCCGTATTAACTTGTTAGAAACAAATCTCTACCTGTGGGCTACACCCAAGGAGAGGGATTATGCCAGGGCATGAATATCAGAAAGAAGAATCACTAGGGGCCATTTTAGAGACTGCCTACCACAAATGGGTATAATACACACTAAAATGCAGGATAATGTTTACGTCTGGAGAAAGAGAAGGGGAGGTAGAAGGGATGATGTGGGGTGTTCTTTAGCTGTATCTATAACATTTGTTTTAGTAAAAGTATTTCCTTCTTTGAAAGGGAAGTTCGAGGAGAGAGGGAATTCTAGACAGCCTGAGTATTGAGAGTAAAGGCAAGGAAGGATGGAACAGCCTTGTGAGTGTGGGGAGCGGCAGGTAGTTTGTTATGGCTGAAGCCATATCTTTATACCTTTGATTCCAAATAATGCATGATATGTTTTTAACACAATAGACTTTTAATGAACGTTTTTCAATTTTGACTAAAAATAGAATAATTCACTTATAAAGGAAAGACTTTGATATTTGTGTAAGCTGCCTTCAGGTGTGTAGAACTACACCACACTTTCTTTGCTAGAGATTTGACAGAGATTCTGTTCAGGTCCTCAAGGATAGTATACATGAATTTCTACCCACTATTTATTGAAGTATAGCTTACTAGAAGAGTTTCATGTAAGTAAAACAAACCATTGTGTTAAATGTACTTAAGGTTGATTTTTTCAAAGAAATAGATGTCTGTGCTATGAATCTGTAACTTAAGAATAAATTAATCTTTTTTTTTTTTCTTTTATCAATTCACCCTGAGAAAATTTCAGTTTCCAGTCAAAAAGCCCTCCCTGATGATTAGGCCAGGATGCTTATCTTTAAAGGCTTCTTATCTTCTTCCAGTTCCAGCAAATAAAGTGTTATATGTCTTTTAAGAAGTAAAACTCTGGCTTCCAGTATTTACAAACAGGAGAAGAACAAGGAAGAAAGAAAATGTTTTGAGGGAGAAATATGTAATGGAAAATGTAAATGAAGAAAGTCGTGTAATAAACCCTCAGTTTCTGCTTCCAAATCAGAGTAACTTTCACTTTACTTGGTTTTGGTTTCTCCCTTTCTATCAAGAAGCAAATAAACATTTTGTTTATACTTAAAGTTGTCAAGTTATTTATTGGCTCAGATACCTAATTCCTTTTCGCAACTTCCCAGAAGTTGCTTGAATACTGTCCTATTTGCAAATTGCCCCAATTAGAGGCACTGTCACTTAAAACAGAAATAAATATTTTGGGCAAAAATTACTAACGTTTAAAGTAAAGATTTAGACTGATTTCATTACAATAAGGAAGAATTTTGTTCATCAAACCCCAGGATATTCGTATCTGGGGCTCTACTTAACTCTAGGAGAAAAATTTAGGACAATAAAAAACTATTTTACAAAATATATTGAACAGGAATTCGTTATTCCATGAGGTACAATCTGAAAATAGAAGTATACAAAAATACTTTGATAAATTTATGGCTGAGGACATCATGGGAAAATCAGAACAGTGCTGGATTTCTTGACTTAAATTATACTTTAATATTTTCTCTTATAAATTACACATGGAGGTTGGGGAGGAGAGAGGTCTTAGAATTTTCAGTTTCTCTTTCTAAAAACCCAATTTGACCCTGTGTAACAGATATATGAAGGATGTTTAGAACTGTGCCTAATCTTTGGAGTTGAATCCCAACAGGCAGCCATAACCTCTCAGAACCATCATTTTTACAAGATAATTGAGCTGGTGGAATACTGCAATTTTAAAAAATTACCTCATGGATCTCTGCCTCAGTTTGGCACTGTCTTTGCTTTCATCTATCCTCCAAAATACATGAATAAGACCTCATGGAGAAAATTCCCTGAGAACAGTTTTGCCTAATAAGACAGAGATAAGGTAAGTTCAGCACATTACTACAACTTTAATCATATTTTTATTGGAGAATTGGGCCTATTTTTATACTCCTTTTAAAAGGTCTAAATTCCAGACCAGTTTGTGTGCCATGGAACAGTATTTTTGTTAAATATTGGTGAAAGTACAGACCAAGAAAACATTTTTAATGTTCATGTGCCCAAACAAATTTGAAAATGTTGGGATTCATTATTGTACACTGATTATTATAGGACTTTGTTTTACTATCAGACTTTTCAGATCTTTTAATATGCTAATCTATATCATGAATCTCTAAGATAAGAGATTTATTGTGAAACAGCTCAAAAAATACTAGTGCTCCACAGAATATATTTTGAATATATTTTGAAGGCTTCTCTGGAGTAGTAGTTCTGGAAGACTGGTCTACCAACCACTGGAAGTTGACCAGTGAGAGTCTCTGAGACCCTTTCAAAGGGTTTCTGATATCAAAATTGTTTCACAATAGTACTATAACATCTTTTGCCTTTTTCACTTTGTTGACATTTGTACTGACAGTGCAAAAGCAATGGTGGTAGAATTTCTGGAGCCTCAGTACAAATTAAGGCAAAACAATCACCAAAACATTTCAGTAGTTGTATTCTTCACTGTACAACACTCACAGCCTAAAAAAAGAAAACAAAGGGAAAGGAAAAGTCCAGTTTTAGTTAGGAATATTCTTGATAAAGCAGCCAAAATTATTAATTTTATGAAATCCCAATTTTTAAGCATACATCATTTTAATATTGAGTGAAAAAAATAGGAATTACACATAAAGCACTACTGCTACATAGTATAGTAGTTAGATTATCTCATAGAAAAGCACTTGTGTGGTTAAGTTGCTAGCTGGCCAGATTTTTCATAGGATACCATTTTTACTTGAAATACAGACAAAGTATGCTCATTCATACTTGGGTATTTGGTATATTTTGAAAATGAATAAAGCGAGCTTGTCACTTCAAGGAAAACAAAACAGAGTATTTGTTGCCAATGATAAAATTTGTGATTTTGAGTGAAAATTAATGTTCTGGAAAATTTGTATACACTGCTGAGAGGTGACAGCTTCCCAATTTTTATAAATGTTTCTCATGAGAGAAATCACATCAATGAATGTGATTTTTTGATACTGTGTAATGAAAGATGCCAATATTTAGAAAATCTGTATTCCTCAATGAATGAATATTTTCCAAATGGCCAAAGCATGATGTTAGAAAATTAAGCGTGGATAAAAAGGTGGATTCAAAGTTCAAAATATACCAATAGCTGTTAAGATGAGTTAAAATTTTATTTTTATGATTTTATTTTTCACATTTCAATTAACCCTGAAGTAAAACTTTTCAAATTTTGATGCAGCGTCAAAGAAGATAATCTACGAATATCTAAATATGCTATTAAAATACTCCTAAATTTTCCAACTACCTTTCTATGTTAGGCTGTGTTTTCTTTACACATTTCAACTAAAACAATGCATAGTAACATATTGAATGCAGAAGTAGATATGAGAATTGGTCTTCTATTAAGCCTGATGTTAAAGGCTCTTGAGAAAATATAAAACAAGTCCACTCTTATCAATATTTTGTTTTCTTTAAAAACATTTTATTCATGTTAACATGTAATGGATTTCTTATTATTGAAATAATCTAATAAATATTTTTTAAATTATCAGTTTTAGTCTCTAATATGTTACATACAATAGATATAATTCACATAAGCAAAAGCTTTTTGGGGATTCTCAATAATTTTAAAGCGTGTTAAGGCTTTCTAAGACCAAAAAGATTGAAAGCCAATGCTCTAAGGGAAATGCTTCAGAAAGTAAAGCACAAGGACCTCTGATTTTTAAATTTTTTTAATTTATTTTT
This sequence comes from Galeopterus variegatus, assembly GCF_000696425.1. Classification (NCBI taxonomy): domain Eukaryota; kingdom Metazoa; phylum Chordata; class Mammalia; order Dermoptera; family Cynocephalidae; genus Galeopterus; species Galeopterus variegatus. The sequence continues at coordinate 39,260 of NW_007728040.1, read as the reverse complement.
TATTGAAACATAATTAATTATACATATTTGTAGGTTACAGAGTTGAATATCAATACCTGTATATAATAGATGGTGATAAACTCATGATAATTAGTATATTTACCATTACACAAAGTATTCATTTTTTATGGCCCTTTATCAAATTCTCTCTAATCCCCCCTCCCCCTTCTCCTCCCTCTTTCCCTCCTCTGGTAACCTCAGTTCTGTTCTTTCCTTTGGAAAGCTTAACATTGATTTATTTAGGAGTATTATATTTATAACATATTCATGTCTTCTCCAGATTTTTCTGTCATAAATTAATTTATTGATATCTTCCAAAGGATGAATTATTCCCGAAGTTTCTCTCATTAAAAACAGCATATTATTTTAATATATTTTGCATTGATAAGTGTATTAGTCCATTTTCTGTTGCTCATAACAGAAAACTGTAAACTGAGTAATTTATTAGAAAATGAAATTTATTTCTTATTGTTTTGGAGGCTGGGAAGTCCAAGTCCAGGGAGCACATCTGGCAAGGGCCTTCTTTTATGTGGGAACTCTACATAGTGCCATGGCAACCAGGATATCACATGCTGAGAATAGCAAGAGCACTTTTACATGCTCACTTGTTCTCCTTATAAAGCCACCAGTTCACAGCCATGATAACCCATTAAACCATTGAACCTATCACTATGCTCTCATGTTTTAATCACCTTTTTAAGACCCCCACCTTTCAAATACTATATTGGGGATTAAGTTCCAATATGCGCTTGAGGGGACAGTCAAACCACAACAATGGGTATAACAAAGGTTTATGAAACCTCCTGGTTAAGAATTTGTATTTATCAAAGAATATTAGATTTGGGAGAGGCTTTAGAAGTCTTCAAGTACAGTGATTGTCAAACATTGTCTTCAGACCTCCATTTAAATTACTTCAGGAGCTTAGGTTTTATAGATTCCTTGGTCTTACCCTTGGGGATTTTGGTTTAGTGTAGGGGAGGGCAAAGAATTTGTATTTTACAAAAGCTCCCGCAAATTATCCTGATGCTTAACCATATTTGAAATTATAATCTAGTTCAATCCCATTATTTCCTAGGTGGTGTTTGGTAAACTACAAACAATGGACCAAATTCAGTACAGCACCTGCTTTTGTAAATCAAGTTTTATTGGAACACAGCAAAGCGCATTGATTTCTGTATTGTATATTGATGCTTCTATGCCGCAACAGCTGAGTTGAGTAGTTGTGAGAGACTCTATGACCTATAAAACATAAAACATTTAGTATCTAGATGTTTAAAAAAAAATTGTGCCTATCTCTTTGTATAAGAAAAACACTAAACTTGGGAGTTATATGGATTTTTCATCAGGTAGTGTCTTTGTCTTTTCAGGCTACTATAACAGAAAACCTTAAACTGGGTGATTTATAAACAACAGAAATTTATTGCTCACAGTTCTGAAGGCTTGAAAATCCAAGATTAAGGCACCAGCAGATTTAATGCTTGGTGAGGACCTGTTCCTTGTAGATCTTGCCTTCTACATGTCCTCACATTGTGGAAAGGCAAAAGGGGCTAAACAACTCCTTAAGGCCCACTTTATAAAGGCACTAATCCCATTCGTGAAAGCAGAACCCTTATCACTTTATCACCTCCTAAAGGCCCCATCTTTTAGTACTATCACCATGCGGATTAGGATTCAACATATTAATTTTGAGGAGACACAAACATTCAGACTATATCAGATAGCTGGTACCAGAATTGAGAACAGAAATCAGGTCCCTTAACAGTGGTTCAGTGCACTTTCCACTATACCTCATGGTTTCTTCAACACGAAAGGCAAACTGGAGGTAACTATTTGTGCTGATGTTGAATTTACAATGCAATTTTGTTAAATAGTAAACTGCCATTGTGCACTTAAGTTATAGTTTGATTTTAAAAAATTAGATTCGAAGTCAACATTTTTCAGAACAAGATTGTTATTATGAGGCAAGTGGGCCAAAAGGTTTTTTGCTTCCAACTTATTCCCAGTGGTCCAGGACTCAAATTTTCTTTTCAACAGCTGATTTAAAGGATAATGGTTAAAAAATGATGGTTGCTACTATTTAATTTCTGCTACTATATGGCAAGTATTAGAAACTTTACATGTATAATCACAGTGATTTTCAGATTTCCTCTCCAGTTCTTTCTCTACCCAAACGGTTTGAACAGCAATTCTGTATTTATCTGTTGTATATATTGGACTTACCCATAAGCTTTAATTTTAATAAAAGTTTCTGAAGCTAAAGAAGAAATACTTGCAAAACTTCGTGCTATCTCATTTATTGCTCATAACTCCACTATGAAGCAGTGCTTATTTTAAAGATGAGGAAATTATTAGTATAACCTTGGGTCTCAAGCGATAACTTAGTTCTATAGACCCTAAAGGATGTGTTTGTACTATCACATCACTTTTTCAAACTGAGGGGATGCAGTCCTAGAGAAATCTTACAAAAGTTATCGCAGATTAAAGATGAGAAAGGGAAGATACTGATATTCTCAAGAATGAGATGAAAAAAGAAGGAATGAAAAGTTTTGCTTTGATAGCTCATCATCATATTTACAAATTTCTTTTTGTGAATTTATCTAAGAGGTAATTTTAATTCAATATTCCTCTTGGGCACCATTCATTTCTTCAAGTGACACAAAGATTGGATCTCAGGCCCTAGGAGCCTCAGATAAAAGGTAACTGCAACATGGTTATGCAGAGTTTGGCAGATTGGCTTTACAAAGAATTATTAAGCCTTATCACAACATTTAAAAGCCAATAGTCTATGTTTTGGGGTTAGGCCAGGTAACTGTCATTTGAACTTGTCTGGTGTAAGGATTTTCCGCATGTTGAAAAGGCCCGAGTTTCAATCCTTTTCTTTTTGCCTCATGCTATAAAGACATGGACCACAGCTCTCATCTGGATTCCCTCACTTAATCCAGGAGTGTTTATTGACCCATATTCATATGTGTTCCATAAAGATTCTGGTAATCTCTCAGTCACAAAGGAAATAGAAGAATGGATGACTCCCTGAAAATTCAGTCTCACTACTTGGAAAACAGCACCTTCATATTTGAAAGATGGAAGCCATTTATTTAAATGTAATTTTGTGTGGCCAATTGGAATGAGAATGACTTTTAAAGTTTAAGAGACATCAATTAAAATGCTATTTTTACCATTGATTTAGAGTTGTGATCTTGGGCTAGATGCTTTAGCTCTCTGAGTCTCAATTTTTATGTATAAAATGGAGATAATAATCCTATCTATCTCGATGTGGCTATATATGTAGTTATGGGATATAAGCATACTTTAAAAAGTTCATGGAAAAATAGAATTAAAAGATAATGTGAATCTTTCCATGAACTTTTTGGAGACCCCTTGTATATATTTACATGAAATAAATATATCTCTCTCTATATATTGAGAAAATACCTATAAAGTACCTTATACAGTGATAGCATGAATTAATGTGTAAGGTTTAGAAAGGTACCTTGTAAATGTTCAATAAATGTTACTTCTCTAATTATTAGATCATAGGAGATGCTCATTAAACAACTGGGATTTTAAAAGAATTTTATTTCAGCCATGACAAATAGGATGTGCTTCACTGACATCACTAAGACCTAATGCATTAAAACTGAAAATCACAATAATATTGTTAAGAGTCTCTCTATTTATTCAAGTCCTAAAAATACAATTATGGAGACAAGCTTCTTAGTGATTTAGGAAAAACCTTAATACTTTTTCCAGCAGAGCAGTAAATAATGGGGAGTTTAGGACACATTTAAGTATTTCCATAGTTTGAATTTATTTTTCTCTACACAAATATCTATTTTCTCACTGCAAACATTTTTGTCTACTCACCCTTCTTTTTTTGTTTATATATAGCCACTGATAGTAATGATAAAAGTGATTGAGTCATCTTACTTTGGATGTAGTAAATTTAATTCTCAAGTAGAAATATTACTAAATATGATGATACGTGGACGTGTCCCAAAATCTGGTTGGTGCAAACTTCATTCTTTCCTTTCTTTCTAGTGTTTCAGTTCACCATCTTTTGGTGAGATTTTTCTGCCCAGAAGGCTTGAAAACAATATGTTGAAATGGTTTCCATAGTGCATGTTGCTTCCAACAAACACTGGGGTTTATAAAATTTAACTTTGTTGTAGAAACACTTTCGATTTACAATAAAAGAAAATTTTGCTCTTTTAAATATTATTTATGAAGATATTCAGCTGTAATCACAGTCACCAGTTCCCTGAAAAAAATTAGAAAGAAAAAAAACACAATGAATAGAAACAGCTGTCTTTTTATACAAAAACTGAAACAGAAGCTTTATAAAAAAATTTTTACTTGGCATGTTATACCCCTAGTATTAGGATACATAATGTTTGAATTTCTTTCTTTGTGTATATTTTGTGCACTTGAAATAGTGCATTTGCATAATAATGGAAGAAAGCAAAATTATATTCCAAAATTCATGAAAAGAAGCTCCTGATTCGCTCTTTAACTGGGTGAAGACCATCTAAGCCACTTTCTCCATTTATTTTCAGCTTCTACATTAACTGAAACCTTTGCTTCAGTGAAAGTAGTGTTTGTAGTATTAAGTTCTAAGTTAGTCTAAATCTATTACATCATAATCTATAAAGGGAGAGAATGCCTTAATACCTGGATTTGTGGTCACCCTCTTTACAGAGTTGACTTAAAAACTTCATGAAGCAAGGCAGTGGTTTTCTTTAGCACTGCTGCTCCTGTCTACAAGATGCGCAGTGCCCTAATAAACAGGTAGTAGTTCTTTTTTTTTTTTTTTTTGTCTTTTTTCCGTGTCCGGCAACGGATTGCAACCCTCAGTGTTGCCCCCGCACCGGACCGGGGACACTTTGGTCCCTACTCTCTCATGCCCTTCTAATTCACTGACCTATTCTCTTCTCTCACTTCCAACTTCATAGAAATAACATACTTATCTTGCATCTGCTTTTCTTAGGATAGAATCTCAAATAGCTGTATTTGCCAGGTAGCTAACATAAAGGAACAAAATAGGTCAGGTATTAAGGACCAAAAGACGTAAATAAAAGGAAAGCCCATGCCCCATCTAAAGGGGACAACAGGTGATTGCTACATGGGAATATTGACCATATATTGCTAGAGCTTGCAAATTCCCATGAACAGCCAGACATATGGATCTTTTAAAATATGAAATTACCTGTTTTTATACACTTGAGCAAGCAGCTGTTTCTGTTGTTTTAACAGTGTTCTTGATCATACTGCATGAATTATGTAAAGCTCATTTATGAGCTACATGTAACTTGAAAAGTCACCAGTTTGCAACCTCTGATTTTGAGAGCTTGCTTTCTGCTCTGATAATGGATTAACAACATAGAGCCCAGCCAAGTGCACGTGACCAGAGAGGCACCCCACTGGAGATGTCCAAGTCTCGTGGAGACCATGTGCACCATGGTGCCAGCGTGCAGCCAGCAGGTAGGCCTTGCCCCTGCTGGGCCCCCACCCAGCCTGGCCGAGTACACGCCAACCCGAGGGTAACTCCCCAGAGAGGCCTGAGACCAGCAGTGACCACAAACCAGAGGCACCAGTGGGTGACTGAGCAGACATTGCGGCACCTATGGCAAATTGGTAGCCCCAGCAGGATGCTAGACAGACAACAGTGTCAAACCAGTGGACCATGAAATCCCTTGCCACAGTGACTAAACATCAAAGGAAAGATACCAGAAATATGAAAAATCAAGAAAGTACACCACCAAAGGGTAATAACTCTCAAGCTCTAGATCCTATAGAACAAGAAGCCCTTGAAATGTCTGACAGGGAAATTCTAGTGATAATTCTGAGGAAACTAAATGAGATACAAGAAAACTCTGCTAGACAACATGGTGAAATGAGGAAAAGTATGCAGGACCTGAAATAAGAAATGCATTGAAGAATTCATTCAATGAAATAAAAAACACAACAGAGAGTTTAACCAGCAGGCTTGCAGAAGCAGAAGAGAGAACTTTTGACCTTGAAGATGGGCTGTTTGAAAAAACGCAGTCAGACAAAAAAAAAAAAAAAGAAAGAAAGAAAGAAAAAAGAATTAAAAACACTGAAAAAAATCGAAGAGAGATAGCAGATAACCTTAAGCACTCAAATATCTGAGTCTTGGGTATTCCAGAAGAGGAGGAAAAAGGACACAGCATTGAAAACATATTCAACAAAATAGTGCCAGAAAACTCCCCAGGTGTAGGAAAAGACACAGATATTCAGATTCAGGAAGCTCAAAGATCCCCAAATGTATTCAACCTAAAAAGGTGTTCTCCAAGACATGATATAGTCAAATTGGCAAAATTCAAAGACAAAGAGAGAATCTTAAAAGCTGCAAGACAGAAGCATCAAATCACCTATTAGGTAGCCCCAATCAGACTGACATCAGACTATTCATCACAAACCCTAAAAGACAGAAACGAATGGGATGATATATTCAAAATACTAAAAGACAGAGATTGCCAGCCAAGAATACTCTACCGCGCAAGGCTATCCTTCTGAAATGAAAGCAAAATAGTATATTTCTCAGACAAACAAAAACTGGGGGATTTCTCTATCACACAACCACACTTACAAAAAATTTTCAAGGGAATACTGGTTTTGGTACCTGAAAAATAACTACCACTGCCATAAAAACTCAAGAAAAATCAAAACCCACTACTAAAATAAAAATGCAAACAATGAAGAGAAAAATAATAATAAAAGTTTATTTACAACTGAAGAAAGCAACAAATACAGAAGACAAACAGTAAATCAGAAAGAAAGGAACAAGACACTTAAGACATCCAAACAAAAATCAATAAAATGCTAGGAGTAAAACAACACTTTTCAATAAAGACTCTTAATGAAAAAGACTTAAATTCCCCAAACAAAAGACACAGACTGGCTTACTGGATTTAAAAGGAGGACCCAACTATATGCTGCCTTCAAGAGACGCACCTCACCTATAAAGACCCACATAGACTAAGAGTGAAAGGATGGAAAAAGATTTACCATGCAATCAGAAATAAAAAATGAGTGGGAGTAACTATTGTTATAGATGATAAAATAGACTTTAAACTAAAAACCATAAAAAGAGATAATCAGGGCCACTACATAATGACAAAAGTACACATCCGTCAAGAAGACATAACAATCATAAATATATATGCACCCAATGTAGGAGCAGCCAGATCTATAATGCAAAGTCTATTAGACCTAAAGCGGGAAATAGACACTAATACCATAATAGCAGGGGACCTGAACACCCCACTCTCAATATTGGACAGATCATCCACGCAAAGATCAGCAGAAAAACACAAGATCTAAACAACACTCTATACTAATTGTACTTAGCAGATATCTACAAAACATTCCATTCAACAACCTCAGAATATTCATTGTTCTCACCAGCACAGGGATCATTCTCAAGGATAGATCACATGTTAGGTCACAATCAAGTCTGAACAAATTAAAAGAAATTGGAATTATCCCGTGTATTTTTTCAGACCACAATGGATTAAAATTAGAAATCAATAACAAACAAAATTCTGGAAACTATACAAAAACATGGAAATTAAACAGCATTCAACTTAATGACATATGTGTCCAAACAGGAAATCAAAAAATTTATTGAAATTCATGAATATAGTCTACGGCCATACCACCCTGAACGCACCCGATCTCGTCTGAAATTCATGAATATAATGATACATCATACCAAAACCTGTGGGATACTGCAAAAGCTGTACTAAGGGGGAAATTTATTGCATTAAATGCTTGCTTCAGAAGAATGTAAAGATGGCAAGTGAACAACCTAATACTTCACCTTAAAGAACTAGAAAAACCAGAACAATCCAAACTCAAAGGTAGCAGATAGAAAGAAATCATTAAGACCAGAGCAGAACTTAATGAAATTGAAACCCCCAAAATGATACAAAATATCAATGAATCAAAAGTTGGTTTTTTGAAAAATAAAATTGACAAACCATTTGCATGGCTAACTAAAAAAAAGGAGAAGACCCAAATAACAAAGATTGGGAATGAAAAATGTGGTATTGCAACTGATACCTCTGAAATAAAAGGAATCTTTGGAGACTATTATAAACAACTATATGCCAACAATTTTGAATATCTGGAGGAAATGGATAAATTTCTGGACACACACCAACTACCAAAACAGAGCCAAGATGATACAGAAAATTTGAAAAGATGAATACCAATAAAAGAGATTGAAGCTGTTATCAGAAGGCTCCCAAAAAGAAAAGCTTAGGACCAGATGGATTCACAGCAGAATTCTACCAAACATTCAAAGAGGAATTGACACCAGTTCTCTACAAACTATGCCAAAAGATTGAAACAGAGGCAATTCTCCCTAACTAATTCTATGAAGCAAACATCACCCTGATACCAAAACGAGGTAAAGATACAAAAAAAAAAAGAAAACTACAAGCCAATATCTTTGATGAATATAGACGCAAAAATGCTCAATAAAATGCTATCTAACAGAATACAGAAACACATATGCAAAATTATACACCATGATCAAGTGGGATTCATCCAGGAATGCAAGGTTGGTTCAACATATGCAAATCAATAAATGTTATACACCATATCAATAAAATCAATCACAAGGAACATATCATCATCTCCATAGATGCTGAAAAAGCGTTTGGTACAATTAAACACTCATTCATGATAAAGACTCTCTACAAGTTAGGTATAGATGGAAAGTATCTCAATGTAATTAAAGATGTATATAATAAACCCATGGCAAATATCATCATAAGAACAGGACCTAGATAAAGGTACTGACTCTCACCACTACTACTCATCATAGTTTTGGAAGTACTAGGCAGAGGAATAGCAAAGAAAAGGAAATAAAGGGCATCCAGATTGGAAAAGATGAAGTCAAAATGTCCCTGTTTACAGATGACATGATCCTATATCAAACAGCCTGAAGTCTCTACAAAAAAACTCTTGGAGTTGATAAGTGATTTCAGCAGAGTTGCAGGATACAAAATCAACACACAAAAATCAGTAGCATTTCTATTCTCCAATAGTGAACATGCAGAAAGAGAAATCAAGAAAGCCTGCCCATTTACAATAGCCAGCAAAAAAAATAACATACTTGAGAATAGAGTTAACCAAAGATGTGAAAAATCTCTATAATGAGAACTACAAACCACTGCTGAGACAAATTAAAGATGATAGAAGATGGAAAGATATCCCATGCTCCTGGATTGGAAGAAAAAACATTGTGAAAATGTCCATACTACCCAAAGTGATATACAAATTCAATGTAATCCCCATCAAAATTCCAATGACATTTTTCTCAGAAATGGAAAAAAAAAATCCAGACATTTATATGGAATAACCAAAGGCCACGTATAGCCAAAGCAATCCTGATAAAAAAAAAAAAAAAAAAAAAAAAAAAAAAAGCTGGAGGCATAATACTTCCTGACTTTAAACTATACTACAAAGCTGTAATAACCAAAAGAGCATGGTACTGGAATAAAAACAGACACACTGATCAATGGAATAGAATAAAGAATCCCAAAATCAACCCACACACCTACAGCCATCTGATCTTTGACAAAGGCACAAATCCTATACACTAGGGAAGAGACTGCCTCTTCTGCAAATTGTGCTGGGATAACTGGATACCCATATGCAGAAGAATGAAACTAGACCCATATCTCTCACCATATACTAAAATCCACCCAAAATGGATTAAAGAATTAAATATACACCCGGAAACAATAAAGCTTCTTAAAGAAAACACAGGGGAAACACTTCAGAAAGTTGGACTGGGCACAGATTTCTTGAATGCAACTCCAAAAGCATGGGCAAACAAAGGAAAAATAAACAAATGGGATTATATAAAACAGAAAGGTTCTGCACTGCAAAAGAAACAATTAACAGAGTTAAAAGACAACCATCAGTGTGGGAGAAAATATTTGCAAAATATACTTCTGACAAAGGATTAATATCCAGAATGTTCAAGGAACTCAAACAACTTTACAACAAAAAAACAAGCAATCCAATTAAAAAATGGGCACAAGCGCTAAGTATACATTTCTCAAAGGAAGATATACGAATGGCGAAAAAAAACACATAAAAAAATGCTCAACATCACTCAGCATCCGGGAAATGCAAATCAAAACCACACTGAGATACCATCTCACCCCAGTTAGGATGGCTAAAATCCAAAAGACTCTGAACAATAAATGCTGGCAAGGTTGCAGAGAAAAAGGAACTCTCATACATTGTTGTTGGGACTGCAAAATGGTGCAGCATCTATAAAAAATGGTATGGAGATTCCTCAAACATTTGCAGACAGATCTACCATATGACCCAGCTATCCCACTGCTGGGAATATACTCAGAGGAGTGAAAATCATCAAGTCAAAGGTATACCTGTTCTTCAATGTTCATTGCAGAACTCTTTACAATAGCTAAGAGTTGGAACTAGCCCAAATGTCCATCATCTGATTAGTGGTTACAGAGAAGGTGGCATATATACACAATGGAATTCTACTCTGCAATAAAAAAGAATGAAATACTGCCATTTGCAGCATCATGGATAGACTTCGAAAAAATTACATTAAGTGAAATGAGTCAGGCACAGAGAGAGAAATATCACATGTTCTCACTTATTTGTGTGAGTTAAAAATAAATAAATACACAAATTCACTGTGGGGGGAGGGAAGAATACACAACAATTACAATTCCTTGAAGTTGTTATGACAAGCAAACAGAAAGAACATTGTTGGGAGAGAGGGGGGAGAGGGTAGAGGGAGGGAGGTTTTGGTAATGGGCCACAATAATCAACCACATTGTATATGGACAAAATAAAATATAAATAAATAAATAAATAAATAAACAATGAATGAATGAATGAAAGAAAAAGATAGAAAGAAAGAAAGAAGGAAAGAAAGAAAAGGAAGGGAGGAAGGAAGGAAGGAAGGAAAAGAAAGAAAAAGAAAGAAAGAAAGAAAGAAAGAAAGAAAGAAAGAAAGAAAGAAAAATTCTTGGGCCCCACACCAGACCTACTGAATCAGAAACTCTGGGGGGTGGGGTTCAACATTCTGATTTTAACAAGCCTTCCAGGTGATTCTGATGCACTGTTAAAACTGAGAAGCACTTGTGGAAAGTTTAAGGAATACTTCAAATACTAAATTTCACTCCATTTGTACTAGAAAGGGAATGTACTTCTGATTATCTGTGAGTCTGCTCAGCCTCTTTTTTAGAAAACGATTTTAGGAGGATTAAACAATTACTTGAAGTATTTTTCAAATATAACAACCCAAATGTTGAAAAACCGTAAAGGGCAGCTAAAAATATAATTGACAGACTCTTCATAAGAATGGGCACTATTCTGAAGATTTACAACTTTGAATAAGTTGAGGCAAACCTAATACCTGTTGACTACCTTGGAATTTGAAGCATTATGATCAAACTTTTTTCGAGGAGGAAGAGGAGGAGGAATCAGTGGCTCTTCACTTAGTTTTTGTAAACTACCACAGGAACTGAAGAAAGATCCTGGGGAGGAAAAGACTAATTTTACCACAATTCACAATGCAATCATAGGACAAAACTTCATCGCAACTTGTGATCACTTCTGCTATAGCATTTGTCAGATTGTATTTTATGCTATATAGCTGATGGTTGGTTTATCTATCTTCCCCATTAAACTGTATGCTTTTTGATGGCAGTGTGTATTTAATTTTGAATCCCTAACACCCTGCACAGTGTCTGGTACATAATACTGTAGCTAAATGAAGGTGTACTATTTAATTAAGATTAATAATGAGATTCTGCTCCCCAAAATGCTTTTAATCTAAAAATATAAAAACAAAAACAAAAACCAAAACAAAACAAAAACAAAAAAACCCCTAACAAATCCCTGTTCTTGTAATTTGTAATTTATGTCTTCATTTTTCCATTCACTTATGTATTCATGACATATTTACTGTACAAATACGACATAGTTAACTTTGGATACTGACCTCAGCACTTGAAATAGAGTCTAATCGTTCCCTTTCTCCAAGGATCTAAGAGTTTAATGTGAGAATAAGAAATTAAACAATCATAATGCAGCATGATTAATGCCATGAGAGAAGGAGACACAGTGTATAATGGTAGCACAGAAGAGAGACACCTAAATTTCTCAGTTAATACAATAAGTATTACTTAAATGAGTAAAATGACTATATTTCTCTCCAGCAGGTCTGAGAGGAGATGGTGATGGCAGGATGTTCAGGAAACCTGACATGCTGGTGGGGCAAAGATTTGTGGGCAGATGGGTCTTTCAATTCTTCCTAAATAGTGTATCTTTGTCATTTGGCAATTGAAAAAGATGGTGCTTTCATTTTACCCTTTGACATCTATCGAGTTATTTCTAAAGTGAAATACTCAGAAGAGTCAATAGACTGTTCCCTTTTCATATTGCTTTGACTAGGTGTCAGCAATTCCAATTGTGTCAGATTGTTTATTATTCTGAGAAAATCCCTTGACAAACTCTGAGATTAATTTGTTGTTGGTGAACTATTTAGGAGATATTTCTAGTTCTTCCTATGATAGAGAGAGGTGCTCATAGTTCAGGCCACGTTTGGTATTATGGCTTTGAATGAATTATAGGAATCTAAGTGGAGGGAATCTAAGTGAAATCTTGAGTTGGTGTCAAATCAAAACCAAATCTCCATGCACTGTCAAAATCCTTGGCTTTCTTTATTGCAAGCGCAGTTAATGCAGAGAAAAGGTAAGAGTGTCCAGTAAACGAGCAGCTTTTGGCTAGCACATAAAACTGCAAAATGAAAGCACTCGACGGGTGGAAAATGTTATTTGTTTGCCTTGAGTTGATATTATATTTTATGGGAAGTGAGTTAATATCTGCCTGATAGACTTACCCAAGTGAGAACAAGCACATTTCCTAAAATTGACCACTTGGTAATGAGTTTATAGAACTTTAAGGAAAAATTAGTATTAGGTGCTGAGTCATTTCTAAAGGAAAACTCCAAAAGCTTCTAATAGCAATATTGATTGGAGGTTGGAAACGGGATAGATACTTCCTTTAAAAGTCAGCAGGAGATATGAAATGTGCATATGGCACATCTTGTGGTTTTCCATGAACAAAAGCTCTTGCTATACACTAAATCTTCTGCAGAGCAGGCAAAATTAAATTAATTTCTAAGGCCCAGAGCAGCTGAAAAGTAAATTATTTTAAATAGGAAATTATTTTAAATAGCAAATTACGGGTATTTTGTTTTCTGACTTTCACCTGCCAAATAACCAATTTCAAACCTATAGAAGAATCCACTGTTTCTCCTCTTGGGCTCACCCTCAGCAATAATGTGAAGGTATTTGGAATTCTCCATGTTGTGAGCATGCAATCTGGAATAAGATACCTGGAATTGAATGCTGTCCCTGCTACCTTTTGGCTGTATAGCCATGGACTATTGAATTTCTTGTACCTCAGTTTGCTCGTTTTTAAAATAGAGATAATAATCTCTACCTCAATAGGTTGTTATGAGAACCAAGATTCTTATAGACTGCCTTGAACATGGTAAATGCACAATTATTATTAATCACATTCCATCCTTCAGATTTCTCCTTCTTCATAGCAGTCCAGTGCCTGAAACATTTCAGGCCTAGAGAGGCCAGGGAGAAAAATAGTTATAGGAGGAAGGGGCCCAACTGAGGATCCTCAAGCTAGGCAATGCAGGTGGTCATCTACTCTGCTTTTCCAATAGATAAGCCCTGTTCCCTGACCTTTGGCATTCCTAGAAGGCTCTGAGTTGAGGGCTTTTCTTTGAGTACAGTTGTAAGGTGCTAATTTCCACTATAACTTTTAATAGGTTCCAAACCAGAGCAGGGGGATTTTTCACCACCAACTCGTTGTTTCTAATTTTTCCTGTATACTTGAGTCTGAGGATTTGCCTGCAAGGGTGAAAGAGATTTTATTCGACATCCAGACTCTCCTGAGCTAGGAAACCTCATGCAGAGAAAGCTCCTACTGAGTACAAAGGGAACTTTGCCTAAAAAAGAAATGTAGGACTTGGCCTACTGTGCATAGATAGTTATTTAAGAGAATTTTGAAGATACAGTGAACATAGGTTTTCTTTCTTTGCCTTCAATGGGTGTCTTAAACATACCAAGAAAGATCTGCATTCTTTAAGGGACAAAACACTCATTTGGTCAAGTTCAATAGCCTAGACTTTCAAAAATATAAAAAACCCTTCTCTGAAATAGGAAATGGTGCAGTACCTTGGAATGTTTGTTATTTTAATCCTCTCAGGGATAAAGCATTGATATGATAAAAAGGGCTACAATTGCTAACATTTAGATTTGGAAATCATTACTGCAATGGAAAGGGAATTATCGTAATTTTCTCTAATTTTTGGTGAAGGGCACAAATAAAGCAAACCTGCTTCTGACTCGCTAGTAAATATCATGAAATATGATTAGGATGCAATTAACACAGTTATTAATCAGTCAACCAAGCACTAAGCATATATTTATCCTTGAATTAGTACCTAACAACAGTATATCTCTAGGATATATAGCAAATATGGCCTCTGCTCTGTATTTACAAAATGGTTTGAAAAAGATAAGTATTATGCATGAAGCAGTAAGTGGAACAGCCTAAATAATATATTATTCTGAGCACTTTACATTTCTGAAAATCTTTTAAAGTCTCATGACTTATGTCAGTTTCTACCAAAGTTTCACATAATGCTAACTTATTCATACTGGGGTTTAAATGGCTGGTAGCTGGTTCTTTCCAGGTAACAGAGGAGGCAGGAGTATCAGAATGGTAGAGGGGCTTGGGGAATGTGGGTTGGGAGAGGAAAAAGTAAAACAAGGATCAAGAGTGGGATGCTGAAGACAGCTGTCTGCACCACATCTTTGCCTCAGCTTGTCTTTCCTGAAGTCCATGTGAGTTTATCCCTGAATAAGCATTACTTAAATAGAAGCCTAGAAATGCTAAGTCGAATCTCAGTTTTCACTATGAGTTTAAAAAAATATTGGTCAACAGACATAAAGAATGATTGTGCATTGTAATGATGAATAAGCTAACTATACCGATCTAACCACCACATATTCTACACAGTTATTGAAAAATCGACGTTCTACCCCACATTATGTATAAGAAAAAATAACAAATAAAATTTAAATTTAAATTTAAGAAAATACTTGTCTATTTTATCTTCCATAAACTTATTTGGGGGCGAAAATTATGTCTCATTTATTGCACTCTCAGCACTTGGGCTAACATATAAGTTAGCATAAGTGTTCTCATAACAATATTAACTTATAACAATATTCATATATTTTGTATATCGTATGCATAGGAATATATTATATGGTGTATATATATATATTGCATTGTATGTGCTGCATTGTAATATTGTATTGTATTCTCAGCCCTTATGGTAGCACATAAGTGCTTGATATAGATTTATTTAATATCTTTTCAAGGAGCTACTCTTCTTTCATTTTTCTACTAATCTTTTTCATCTGTTTTGTGAGTGGTTCTTCCTCTGTTTGATTCTCAAATTATGATGTCCCAAGTTTCCATCCTCAGACCCTTATTTTCTCCATTACACACTTTCACTATGCCCATTTCTTTTTCAATGATCACCTTTTTTTTTGATGACCAGGCAGGGGTTAGTGACTTAAATTTCAGGCATGGAACTTTGGAATCAAACATACCTGGACTCAAATTCGCAGTTTTACTACTCATTAACTATGGCACCTAGGACCTAGTCACACTTAACTTCTTTGATCTTTAGCTTACCCTTCTGTTAAAAGGGGTTAATGATGATACTTAACACATAGTACTGTTATGAGAATTATGGGAAAAAATAAAGATAAAGCAAATAGTACAGTGTCAGGAACTTAATAAGCACTCAATAAGTGTTAGCTTCTTTTACTTTTTAAAAAAAGCTTTACTGAAATACATACCATAAGCTTACCTATTTAAAGTGTGTAATTCAATGGTTTTTGGTAAATTCACAGGGTTGTACAACCATCACAACAATCTAATTTATATATTTTTGTTCTCCCAGAAAAAAAAAAAAAAAACTGTAGCTATTGGCATTCACTCCCCTTTTCTCCCGATCTCAACCCTAGGAAACCACTAATCTTCTTTCTATCTCTATAGATTTGACTATTCTTGATATTCCACATAAATGTAATTATACAACACACCTTATGTTTTAAAGGTTCACTCATGTTTTAGCATGTATCAAAACTTCATTCCTTTTTTATTGCTGAACTTCATTATATCAATATACCACGTTATTTATCCATTCATTTGGGTCTTATCAGTTGATGGACATTGTAAAGAGCTGTATTTTTATTTCTCTTGGGTATATATCTAAAACTGGAGTTGTGAGTTCTTATGGTCACTCAGTGTTTAAGATTTTGAGGAAATGTTAAACTGTTATCTAAAGTAGCTGCACCATTATACATTCCCAAGGGCAATGTATAAGGGTACCAGTTGCCCCCATCCTTGCCAACACTTATTTTTGTCTTTTCAAAAAAATTTTGGCCATCTTAGTAAATTTGAATTGGTATCTCATTGTGATTTTGATTTACAGTTCCCAAATGACTAATGATATTGAGCATTTTTTTTATTTGCATAGTGGACATTTGTGTATCTTTATTCAGAGAAAGTCGAAGAAAATCTATTGCCCATTTTTAACTGAGTTGTCTTTTTATTATTGAATTATGTGTTATATATGTATTCTAGATACAAGTCTCTTAACAGATATATGATTTGCAAAACATTTTCCCCATTCTCTGGGTTGTCTTTTCACTTCCTTGGTGGTGTTTTTGAAGCAAAAAATGTTTTTAATTTTCATGTAGTCCAATATATTTTGGAAAAAACTTTTTCTGCTTGTGATTTTGTTGCCATATCTAAGAAATCATCACTCAGCCCACTATAATGGGCATTTATGTTTTATTTCCTTCTAAGAGTGTTTTAGTTCTAGCTCTTATATTAAGGTCTGTGATTTACTTTGAGTTACTTTTTGTATATGGTGCTACCTAGGGGTCTGACTTTATACTTTTACGAGTAAACATTCATTTCTCCCATTACCAATGTTGAAAAGACTTTTCCATTTAATTGCCTTGGTACCCTTGTCAAAAATCAATAGACCATATACTAAAATCAACTCAAAATGGATTAAAGAATTAAATATACACCCTGAAACAATAAAACTTCTTAAAGGAAACATAGGAGAAACACTTCAGAAAGTAAGACTGGGCACAGACTTCATGAATACGACCTCCAAAGCACAGGCAACCAAAGGAAAAATAAATAAATGGGATTATATCAAACTAAAAAGCTTCTGCACAGCAAAAGAAACAATTAACAGAGTTAAAAGACAACCAACAGAGTGGGAGAAAATATTTGCAAAATACACTTCTGACAAAGGACTCATATCCGGAATATATAAGGAACTCAAACAACTTTACAAGAAAAAAACAAGGAATCCAATCAAAAAATGGGCAAAAAAGATAAATAAGCATTTCTCAAAGGAAGATATACAAGTGGCCAACAGACACATGAAAAAATGGTCAACATCACTCAGCATTTGGGAAATGCAAATCAAAACCAGACTGAGATACCATCTCACCCTTGTCAGGATGGCTAATACCCAAAAGACTGTGAATGATAAATTCTGGGGAGGTTCCAGAGAAAAAGGAACTCTCATACATTGTTGGTGGGACTGCAAAATGGTGAAGCCTCTATGGAAAATGATATGGAGGTTCTTCAAACAATTGCAGATAGATCTACCATAGGACCTATCTATCCCTCTGCTGGGAATATACCCAGAGGAATGGAAATCATCAAGTCGAAGGTATACCTGTTCCCCAGTATTCATTGCAGCACTCTTACAATAGCTAAGAGTTGGAACCAGCCCAAATGTCCATCATCAGATGAGTGGATATGGAAATTGTGGTATATCTACACAATGGAGTACTACTCTGCCATAAAAAAGAATGAAATAGTGCCATTTGCAACAACGTGGATGGACCTAGAGAGAATTATATTAAGTGAAACTAGTTAGGCACAAAAAGAGACATATCATATGTTCTCACTTATTTGTGAGAGCTAAAAATGAATAAATAAATATACAAATAAACTGCGGGGAGTGAAGAAGACACAACAATTACAATTCCTTGAATTTGATATAATAAGCAAACATATGTGAGGTTTTTGCAAGGGAGAGGGGAGAAGGAGGAGGGAGGAGGTTTTGGCAATGGGCCACAATAATTAATCACATTGCATATTGACAAAATAAAATAAAATTTAATAAAAAAAATAAAAATAAAATAAAAATACAAGTGCCCTTTCTCCAAAATAATAATAATAATAATAATAATAATAATAATAATAATAATAATAATAATAATAATTTATTTCTAGACTCACCATTCCACTACTTTGATTTAAATATCTATCCTTAGGCCAGTACCACACACTCTTGATTACTGTAGTATTGTGGCAAATTTGAAATACAGAAATATGAATCTTCCAACTTCATTCTAGACCATAAATGTATGGGTTTATTTCTAGACTCACCATTCCACTACTTTGATTTAAATATCTATCCTTAGGCCAGTACCACACACTCTTGATTACTGTAGTATTGTGGCAAATTTGAAATACAGAAATATGAATCTTCCAACTTCATTCTTTTTCAAAATTATTTTGGCTATCCTGGGACTCTTAGATTTTCATAAGAAATTTTGGATCAGCTTGTCAATTTCTTCAAAAAGGCTAGGTGGGTTTTGATAGGGATTACATTGAATCTGTAAATCAGTTGGAGGACTATTGCTATTATGACAATATTGTCTTTTATTTTATTTTATTTTGATTAATTGTACATATTCATGGGGCACAGAGCTCACCGTCAACACCTGTGCCCAAGATGTGATGATCAGATCAATACCATCAAAATGCCCACCACCATAAATTGCAGTTATTCTCCATGTCTCCCGCCTAACCTCTCCCCCAACCCCCTTCCTCTCCACCCCTCCATCCTGGGCAACCCTCAGTCTGTTCTCTCCCTGTGAGTGTTTTTTTTTTTTAATGTAGCATTTATAACTACAAAATTTCCACAAATCACTGTTTTACCTGCATTTTATATACGTTGGTGTGGTGTATTTTAGAATTCATTTTTCTCAAAGTACTTTCTAGTTTCCACTGTCATTTCTTCGTTAATCCATTGTTATTTGGAAGTGTATTGTTTTTAATTTCTACGTATTTGCTTATTTTCAAAATTTTCTTCAGTTATTGATTTCTTGTTTAATTTCTTTGTGTTATGAGAACTTACCATATAGGATTTCAATCCTTTTAAATTCACTTGGGCTTGTTTTATGATCTAGTCCATAGTTTATATTGGAGAATGTTTCTTTTGCACTCAGGAATATGTATTATTCTGGTATTGGTTGCAGTGTCTTACAGATGTCTGTCAGGACTAGTTGATTTATAGTGTTGCTCAATTCTTCTGTTACTTTGTTGGTATTCCTTCCAGGAGGTCTATACATTATTGAAATTGGGTTATTGAAGTCTTCAACTATTACTGTGGTATTCTCTCTTTCATCCTTTGATTCCACCAGTTATTGCTTCAAATAATTTTGAGTTCTGATGTTAGGTGCATATATGTTTATAATTGTTATGTCTTCTTTATGGATTCTTATGGCTTCTATCATCATGAAATATCCTTCTTTATCTCTAATAATTATTGTTATAAAATATATTGTGTGTAATTAATAATTCAAGCTATTTTATGATTTTTATTTGCTTCTGAAAATCTAGAAACTGCAGAAAAGCTTTAATTATAAAATGATATTAGTTAGAGCTTTTCTTTCATATCCATCTGAATTTCAGTCACTAATTATTTAATTGACCTACGCATCAACCATGCTTTTCTTGGGAGACAGCCATGGTAACAGAACACGCTTAATATGAAAGACATGACCTGGGATTACATTTATTGTAGCCATTAGTGTGCTATACTGGTTAACGCCAGCTTAGCAGAGCCCATTGTACACATCTGTTCCCAACTCTGCCTTTGGTGGTGTCATATTTATAGCTTAAACTCAGTTTAGGTTGGATTATTTACACCACAGAAATTAGTAAATGCTGAAAATCAAGGATTTGCTTTTTGGAGAGCTGTTTTAGAAGCATACCACTGACCATGGCTACCTTGCTTGAACCTACCTAAGTACATTACTGGCTTTTTAGTTAGTATCAGGACTACTCTTCTAGGTCAGATTGAAATTTTGGAATTCTTCAGTGCTTTATTCTATTTAGTTTTTAATAATTTTTTAATGAAACATATTGATTGTATATGTTAATAGAGTACAGAGTTATATTTCAATACATGTATACAACGTGTGATGATCTAATCGGGGCAATTAGCATAACCATAATTGTAAACTTAATCATTTCTTTGTGGCATACACATTTGGTCTCTTCTCTTCTAATCATCTGATAATATGCAATAAATCATTGTTAATTATAGATTCCTGGATTGATTGTACACCAGTAGAACTTATTTTTTCTATCTGGCTGTAATTTTGTGTCTATTAACTAGCTTCTCACTGTTCCCCTTCCCCTCTCCCCTTTCCTGCCTGTAGTAACCACAGTTCTCCCTTCTACTTTTAATAGTTCAACTTCTTCTTATTAATATTAACTTATTTGTTTTAGTTTTAGTTTTAGCTCTCACATATGGCAGGTCTGCTGCACCAGTGTACACCTGGTCCCTGATCAATAGTGTATTAGGCAGTGGCTTTTACCCTCCATGGCAGGCATCTATAGAACTGCGAGGCTTACAGCCACAACAACTCTGCCGAGTGTCAATCATCCCAACAAAAAACTGCTGAAGGCCCCACTTCCTGAGCCACGAAGGCACCCATAGACAACTCCAAGATTGAATACACTCAAAGAAGTCACATGAACACTGCACTAATGCACACACCCAGAACCAAACCAGTGCTTTATTGTAAAAATATTTATACTTATGTTTTTTGTTCTTAGGCATTTCTGGAGTTATTAAATTTCTCAAGTCACAAGCAAGCTATTGTCTTCAATTTCAAGGACAGAATATTTGCTTCACTTACTGTGGACCTACAGTCTCATCTTCCTTTTTTCATTGGTCTGCAATGTTTGTCATGATAAAATCTTAGCATGATAAATCTTTTGAAAGTGAAAGTTAATGCTCAGATCCTCTTTAGATAAAGGCATTGGCTGAGCTAGCTATATCTGTAATTATTTTCTCTTACAGTTTGCTTATTTTTTGCAGGTGCAAATACACAGCAGCCATCTTCTGGAAAGCATAAGACAAATAGTTAAATCTGATACCTGGCTGTGAATTACAATCAGGCGCAAATCAGCCTGTGTTCATGTGCCTTGCTCCTACTTATGTTCGCTAAAAGGAGTTTTTATTTTAAAGTTACTCTTGAGTCATCACCTTTATTGACAAACCTCAGCCCAACACAGATTGATTATGGCTGAGTTACAAAGAACCCCTACAGAATTCAGATTGGAAATGTTGACGGACTGCATGCACTTTTAGTAGAGGCAGGCTAGCAGGTGTGGCAGGATTGTAGTTCATAACAAGGTTGGCGAAGCATTCAAAGCTGAAGGAATTATTGAAAATCTCTTTATATTTTAGAGATTCATGCACAGAGAATTCACTTTCTACTTGGAACTTCTTTCAGAAAACAAGGTCTTTTTCTAGGATGATAGTACAATAAAAATTTGCAAACCTATTCAAATCCTGTACTAGCTGTGTGACTTTGGTCAAATTTCTCAGGTTCTTTGAAACGCAGCTTCCTTAACTGTATAATGGAAATAGTAACATCTTTTTTACAGGGTTGTTATAAGATTTAAATTAAATCTATATGTATGATGTGTGTATGTATCTAGCAACATATATGTTCCTTTTCCTTTAACTGCTAGTTTTTTTTAATCACTTATGCTTGTCATTTTCCTGGGACATTAATTTTTTTAAAATTACATTTGTATGCTTGAGAAAAGTAATTTCTTCTAAGTAATCAGAATAATCCGATTGCTGGCAAAAGTATCTGAGACTTTATCATAATCATTTCTACAGTTATCACTTTTTATATGAAAGTCGAATTGCCTCAGTTATAGATTTATATCATTTATTGTGCAGTTATTCATTATCAGACACTATTCAAAATATTTTACACGGATTATCTCCTTCAATCTTTCCATTCCAAATGGTAGGTGCCATTATAATTCCCATCTTAAAGATGAGGAAATGGAGTCACTCGCACAAATCATACAGCTAAAATATATGAAGTTAGGATTTTAACCAAGTAGTTTGTCTCCAGTGTCTGTACTTTAAATATTTGCTACCCAATTTATAAGCAATGGACCACCAGTGTTGGCATCATTTGGAGCTCGTTAGAAATAGAGTTTCTTGCCCTACCCTAGACATATTGAGCAGAATATGCATTTTAACAAAATCTTCAGTTCTCATATGCACATTAAATATTGAGCAGTCCTACTTTAAACCACTAATGAATGGTAATATGCATCCAGTCATCTCACACGTGAATTTCTCATATGGCCATATAAATGAATAGTGGACT
This sequence comes from Galeopterus variegatus, assembly GCF_000696425.1. Taxonomy (NCBI): domain Eukaryota; kingdom Metazoa; phylum Chordata; class Mammalia; order Dermoptera; family Cynocephalidae; genus Galeopterus; species Galeopterus variegatus. The sequence continues at coordinate 16,605 of NW_007728040.1, read as the reverse complement.
ATAACAGCAGGGAAAAAATACATAAGAAAATGAAGCAAACAAAATCTTCACATGATTAAAAACTAAATAAACGTGTACTAGTTATAGTGCAGAGGAAACTACACTGAAACCAGGCACTGAGGCCTGTCTGGCAGCTCCTTCTATTGAGATTGAAAAAGATTTACTAGAATAAACCAGAGGAAAATTTATAGACTATCTGCTGGGTTCTCAATAAAATTGAAGAAAACATGGATTCCCTGGGAAAAAAAAAATACATGGTGAAATGAACTGGAAACCAATCTCCCTCTCCTCCTACCCCCATGACTCAATCAGGGAAAGAAATTGAAATGATAAAGAATATAAAACTGAACTAGCACCAAGTCTCTTAGATGTAAAAGAGAGAACTCGGTGTCATGTAAGGTAGACTCAGAAAAGACTTAGTAAAATAATACATAGGCTTATTTTATTTTTGTTTACTATTTAAAAGGGATGAAATGTCATACTTATGGTCATAGCAAGAGAAATGTTCTCTGCTCATTTGAGAGTAGATTATCATATTAACTCTATGAAAAAATAATTCTCAACATTGTTGGTTCCTCGCCACCGGGGACCAACAACACAGGGTGGGAAGAGGACCCAGGACCAGCTGGCGGCAACCTCTTATGGGGCTGAGCGGAATGATGAGTGTCGCAGGCCCGATCCCCTCTGCGCTT
>NW_007728040.1:0-11862 GCF_000696425.1 Galeopterus variegatus | reverse complement strand
CGGAACTCTGTTTATTACAGCAGACAGGGATTTTTATAAGGTACTAGGGGTGGGGGAGCCCCCATCCAACAGGGAGTTGACACACTGCTATCTGGGGGGAGGGGTGAGGACAGGGCAAGTGGGAAAAAAGTGCAGAGTATATAGGAGAAAGCAGGCATGCTGCAAAGGGTCTGGAATGTAAAGATATGATAATATCTTGAGGAGAGACAAAGACAGGACATTCAAAGTAAAGGTTGCCACCCAGAATGTTTATGGTTAAACAGTTTCTAGAGAAGGATAAAAGGTCACTTGCAAATTAACTTGCATAGCCAGGAGCAATCAGTTTCTGGCATAAAGATTTCGAGGCAGTTATCATGTAAAGCACGGCCATCTGAGCAGATTGTCAAGGAGAAGCGGTCTCACAAGAAGGGGTGTGGAGCTTCAGGCCCCCAACAATTAGAAAGACTCACAGAACTCACTGAAGCTTATTATATGAATGGTTATACTTATTACAGAGAAAGGATACATTAAACATCAGCCAACGGAAGAAACACAAAGGGCAGAATCTGGGAGGAAGCTCAAAGCAAAGTTTCCTTCATTCTCAAGATGCATTATCCTCCTTCCATAGACTAAGACAATACACACAGAGTCATGGTAATGTTTATTTGCCTGTTGAGAAAGTTGGTAAGGAAACCAGCTATGGCTCTAGCTGGTGGGTAGACAGAACTAAAATGAGGGCACCCACTTTCTCTCTGAGAGAATTAGGGTCTCCATCTGCTCCTTCCAGAAGCAGTGATGTTTGTGAAGATGAGTCTCCGTTAGCAATTAGCTGAAGCTGGAGATATTCCAGTTTTCAGAAAAGCAGGAAGTACTTAACAGCCTCAAGAAGAAGGGAACAACTCTCAGTTGACACCCAGTGAGGAAACAGGGGCTTCGGACCTACACTTAAGGAATTGGATGCTGGCAACAACCTGAATGAACTTGGAAACAGAATCTTTCCCCAAGCTTTCAGATAAGAATCCAGCCCAACTGATACATTAATTTTGATCTTGTGAGACCCTGAGCAGAGAACCCAGTCAAACCCTCCAGGACTTCTCACCTACAGAACTGTGAGATAGTAAATGGGTACAGAAACACAATTAGGTAGGAGGAGTAAGTTCTAGTGTCCGACAACAAAGTAAGGTGACTGTAGTTAAAAATAATTTATTATATATTCTAAAATACCTAAAAGAGAAGATTTAGAATGTTCCCAATACAAAGAAAGGATAATTGTTGGAAGTGATGGATATCCCAATTACCCTGATTTGGTCACCACACATTGTATACATGTATTAAAATTTCATATGTACCCCATAAATATGTACATTAATATACTAATTTAAAAATTAAAAAAATGTAATGAATATTGTTTTATGCTGTTAAGTTTGTGGTAATTTGTTATACAGCAATAGAAAACTAGTACAGTCTTCTTCTATATTCTATATTCTGTTCCATTGTCTACTTTTCTATTTTCACCACAATAACAATACTACAGAGCTTTGATTACTATACATTTTTAAAGTAAGCTTTGATTTCTGATACTGTGTCATCACTGCTTGTTCTTCAAGATTATCTTCACTATTCTTAGCCTTGCATTTCAATATAAATTTTAGAATCACTTTATTATATTAAAAAAGAAAGTAAAATGCAGCTGTGATATCACTTGCAATTACATTGAGGAAAATTATCTTTAATTTTTGAGTCTTCCAATCCAAGAACATGCTATATACCCCTATTAAATTAGATCCTCTTTAATATTTATCAGTAATGTTTCCTTTAACAGTTTCATTGAGGTATAATTTACATACCATAAATTCAGTCACTTTAACTGTACAATTTAATATTTAATTTATACAAGTTAACAATTATGACAATTCAGGTTTAGAACATTTTCATTACTTCAAAAAGTTTTCTCATATCTCTTTGCAGTAAATGCCCACTCCCACCCCCAGACTCAGGCAATCCTTGACAGAACTGTATATGGTTTTGCCATTTCTAGAAAATTAATATGATAGAGTCATAAAGTATGAAGTATTTTGTTTCTGGCTTCTTTCACTCAGCATAGTGTCGTTGTTATCAATCCATGTTGTTGCATGTAATGATATATCATTCCTTTGAATTGTTGTGTATTTGATTGAAAGGTATACCACATTCTGTTTCATCGTTCAACTAGTAATGAACACTTAGGTTGTTTACATTTTGAACTATTATGAGTTGCACAGTTAAAAATATTTGCATAGTAGTGTTTTTGTGGATTCGGGTTTTCATTACTCTAGGATAGATATTAAGGAGGGGAATTGCTGTCTCTTAAAGTGTGCTTATATTTAACATTTTAATGAGCTACAAAATTGTTTCCCAAAACGAAAGTACCATTTTCCATTACCATCAACAATGTATGAGGGTTCCTGTTCTCCAAATTCTAACCGACATTTATAGTGGTTGTACAGTGGCATATCATTGTGGTTTTAATTTTCATTTCCCAAATGGCTAATGATGGTGAGCAACTTTTAAAAATTTTACTTTAAATTGACATGTAATAATAATGCATATTTATGGGATACAGAGTAATATTTCAATATATGTATACCCTGTGTGATGATGAAATCAGGCCAATTACCATTATCCATAACTGCAAACATTAAACATTTATTTGCGATGAGAACATTTGAACTCTCTTCTAGCCATTTGAAAACATGCAATAAATTATTGTTAATTATAGACATCTAGCAGTACTATAACATACTAGAACTTACTCTTTCTATCTATCTATAATTCTGCATCCATTAACCAACCTCTCCCTACACCCCAGACACCCTACCCTTTCTGGACTCTAGTAACCTCAATTTTATTGTCAGCTTCTATGAGCTCACTTTTTTCAGTTCCTGCATATAGGTGAGAACATGCAATATTTATCTTTTTGTGCTTGACACATTTTCACTTAACGTAATGCTTTCCAGACTCATCCATGTTGCTGTGCACGTTTTCTGTAATGACTGTATTAATGTAAATTCCCATCAACAGTGTATAAGAGTTGCCTTGTCTACACATCCTCACCAGAATTTGTTATTTTTTGCTTTTTGATAATACCCATTCTAACTGAAATGGGATGATATATCATTGTGGATTTGGTTTTCATTTCCCTGGTGAATAGTGATGTTGAGCATTTTTTCATATACCTGTTGGCCATTTGTATGTCTTCACCAAATGGTGAGCAAATTTTCATATGCATATTTGCCATTTGATTATCTTCAATACTAAAGTGGCTATTTATTTATTTATTTTTTGCTTATTCTTTATTGGTTTGTTTTCTTATTAAGTTGGAAGATTTTTTTTTATGTAATCTGGGTACAAGTCATTTATTAGATATATATTTTGGGAATACTATCTCCCATTATGTGACTTGTTTTTCCAATTCATTACTGGTGTCTTATTTTTTTTTTTTATCTTGTTCATTTTCTTATTGAAGCATAATTGATTATACATATTTGTGAGGTACAAGGTTGACTATCAATGGCACAATATGTGATGATCAAATCAAGTAGTTAGCTTATTCATCATTACAGCATGTAATCATTCTTAGTGTCTGCTTAGCAATTTCTCATTAATTTCTCATTAACCCTCCTCCCACTCCCCCACCCCATCCCCCTTTCCACCAATTCTAGTAACGACAGTTCTGTTCTTTCCTTCTAAGAGCTCAATATATTGTTGTGATTCTAGTTTCTTTCTTTCTTACTTTCTCTTTCTTTCTTTATTGCTTATTTCTTTACTTACTTATTCAGCCCCCACTTATGAGTGAGGAAATGTAGTATTTCTCTTTCTATGACTGGGTCGTTTCATGTAAAATAGTTTTCTACAAATTCATCTATGTTGCTACAAATGGCAAAATTTCATTTTTTTTTTATGGCTGAGTAGTATTCCATTGTGTACATATGCAGCATTTTCTGTATCCAGTTATTCATCGATGGACATTTAGGTTGGTCCCACAGCCCAGCTATTGCAGATAGAGCAGCGATAACCATGGGAGTGCAGGTATCCCTTTGATGTAATGATTGCCATTTTTTGGTATATGTGCAGTAGTGGGATGGCTGGATCATATACTAGTTCTATCTGTAGTTATTTAAAGAACCTCCATACTGTTCTCCAAAATGGCTGTACTAATTTACAGTTCCACCAACAGTGAGGAAAGGTTCCCCTTTGTCCACATCCTAGTCAGAATTTGTTATTCTCTATCTTTTTGATAATGGCCAGTCTAACTGGAGTGAGATATTTTCTCGAAGTGTTTTTGATTTGCATTTCTCTGATGATTAGTGATGTTGAGCATTTTTGCACATACCTGTTGGCCATTTGTATGTCCTCTTTTGAGAGATGTGTGTTCTGCTCATTTGCTCACTATATAATAAAATTATTTGATTTTTTACTGTTAAGTTGTTTGAATTCCTTATATATTCTAGATATTAATCCCTTGCCAGATGCATAGTTTGAAAATATTTTCTCTGCCATGATCGTATAGTGGTTGCTACTTGGCATTGTGAAAATATTTTCTCCCATTCTGTAGGTTATCTTTTCACTCTGTTGACTGTTTGCTGTGCAGAAGCCTTTTTAGTTTGATAAAGTGCAATTTGTTTATTTTTTCTTTTGTTGTCTATGCTTTTGGGGTCTTATTCATAAAGTCTTTGCTCAGCTCCATCTTGGAGTGTTTCTCCCATGTTTTCATCAAGGAGTTTTAAAATTTCATGTCTTATTTTTAAGTCTTTCATCCATTTTGAGTGGATTTTGGTATATGGTGAGAGGTACAGTTCTAGTTTCATTCTTCTACATATGGATATCCAGTTTTCCCAGTGCCATTTATTGAAGAAGCTGTCTTTTCCCCATGGTATTTTCTTGGTGCCCTTGACAAATATCAATTGGCTGTAGATAGGTGGGATGACTTCTGGGTTCTCTATTCTTTTCCATTGTTTCAAGTGTCTGGTTTTATGCCAGGATGATGCTGTTTTGGTTACTGAAGTTTATTGCAATAAAAGTTCACATCAAAAGAATATAACAACTTCAAGCAAACAACCTAACATTATATCTCACAGAGCTAGAAAAACAACAACCCAATCCTAAAGTGAGTACACAGAAAAAAATAATTACAATAAGAACAGAACAAAATGAAATAGAGACCCCAAAATGGATACAAATGCTCAATGAAACAAAAATTTAGTTTTCTCTGAAGATAAACAAAATGGACATTATTAGCTAGATTATCTAAAAAAAAGAAGAGGGAAGCCCCAATAAAAAATAATCAGAAGTGAAAAGGGAGACATTACAACTGATACCACAGAAATAGAAAAATCATTCAAGACTATTATAACAACTATATGCCAACAAATTTAAAAACCTGGAGGAAATGGATAAATTTCTGGACGCATACAAACTACCAAAACCGAACCAAGAAGAAATAGAAAACTTGCATAGACCAATTAATAGCAAAAAGATTGAAGCAGCCATTAGCAGTCTCTCAACAAAGAAAAGCCCAGGACTGGATGGCTTTCCTGCTGAATTCTACCAAACCTTTAAAGATGAATTAATACTAATTATCTTTAAACTATTCTAAGACACTGAAACAAAGGCCCTTCTTTAAAACTCATTATGAGGCCAGGACCACCATGATACCAAAACAAGACAGAGATACAACAACAACAACAACAACAAAAAAAAACTATCGGATCACATCTCTGATGAACATTGATGCAAAAATCTTCAACAAAATATTTGCAAACAGAATACAGGACCACATCAAAAAAGATTACACACCATGATCAACTGGGATTCTTTCCAAGGTTTCAAGGATGGTTGAGTATACACAAATTGATAAATGTGATACACTACATCTATTGTCCATTTCTGTTGCTTATAGCAAAATACACAGAACTGTGTAATTTATAAGGGAAATGAAATTCATGGCTTACAGTTTCAGAAGCTGGAAGTTTGATGTCCAGGGAACATATCTCATGAGAGACTTGGTGGTGGTGATAGTAATGACAGAGTATCACACTGCAAAAATGGTGGAGCAGAGATAGAGAGACTAACCTCCTAAGTCAATCTCCTTTTAAAGCTCTCCAAATCATGCTCACGATCACAGTTTTTAATCCATTCAGTATGGCACGGTCCTACAATCTAATCACCTTCTCAAGGTCCCACCTCTCAATTACCCTAATAGGATTACCCACCCTCAACAGTTACAGTGGGGATTAATTTTATAATATATGAACTTTGGAAACACAATTCAATCAATCCACAATACCATATCAACAAAATCACAGGAAAAAAACATATGATTATTTCAACAGATGCAGAAAAAACATTTGACCAAATTCAACATCACTTCATGATAAAGACCCTCAGCAAATTAGGTAGAGAAGAAAAAATATCTCAACATGATAAAAGCCGTGTATGAAAAATACACTGCCAATATCATCCTGTATGTGGAAAAGCTAAAAGCTTTTCCCTTAAGAACAAGAACAAGACAAGGATGCCAACTCCCACCACTCCTATTTGACATAATATTAGACGTAATAGCCAGAGCAGTCAGGCAAGAGAAGGAAATAGAGGGCATCCATATTGGAAAAGCTGAGGTCAAACTGTTCCTGTTTACAGATAACATGATCCTATATACAGAAAAACCTAAAGACTCTACAAAAAACTCTGAGAGTTGACAAATGATTTCAGTGAAGTTGTAGGATACAAAATCGACACACAAAAATTAGTAGCATTTTTGTACTCTGACAATAAACTAGAAGAAAAAGAAATCAAGGAAGCAAGCACATTTACATTAGTCAACAAAAACATAAAATACCTAGGAATAAAGTTAACCAAGGAGGTGAAAGATCTCAACAACAAGAACTATAAATCACTTCTGAATGAAATGAAAGAGGAAACAAAAGGATAGAAAAACATTCCAAATTCATGGATTGGAAGAATTAACACTGACAAAATGTCAATGCTACACAAAGTAACCTACAAATTCTATCCCGTCAAAATACGAATGACATTCTTCACAGAGAGATAAAACAATCCTAACATTCATACGGAAAAACAAAAAACCCTGAATAGCCAAAGCAACCCTGGGGGGGTGGGGGGTGGGAACCAAAACGTGGAGGCATAACACTACCTGACTTCAAATTATACTATATAGCTATAGTAACCTAAACAGCATGGTACTAGCATAAAAACAGACATTCAAATCAATGGAACAGAATAATCAATAAATCAACCCACATAAGTACAGCCAACTGATTTTCAACAAGGGCACCAAGAACATACATTGGGAAAAAGACTGCCTTTTCAATAAATGGTGGTAGGAAAACTGGACATCACTTTGTAAAAGAATGAAGCTAGAGCACACCTTTTGCCATATAGCAAAATAAACTTAAAATAGATTGAAGACCTACACATAAAACCTGAAATTATAAAACTCCTAAAAGAAAAGATAGGGAAAACACTTCAGCGAGTAGGAATGGGCAAAAGCTTTATGAATATGACCCCAAAAGTACAGGCAACAAAAGGAAAAATTAAAAAATGGGATTATTTCAAAATAAAATGCTCCTGCACAGCAAAAGAAACAGTTAATAGGATGAAAAGACAACCTACAGAATGGGAGAAAATGTTTACAAACTATGCATCTGACAGGGGATTAATATCCAGAACATATGAGTAACTCAAACAATTTAACGGTAAAATAACAAATAATCTGTTTTTTATTAGAGTGTCTGTTTCAGACACTTGGATCAGTGGAACAGAATAGAAAACCTGGAAAGCAACCAACATACTTACAGCCAACTGATCTTTGACAAAGGCAGCAAAAACATACACTGGGGAAAAGTCTGCCTCTTCAATAAATGGTGCTGGGAAAATTGGGCATCCATATGCAGAAAAATGAAACTGGACCTGTACCTCTCACTGTATACCAAAATCATCTCAAAATGGATTAAAGATTTAAATATAAGACCTGAAACCATAAAATTACTAAAGGAAAATATAGGGGAAACACTCCAGGTAATAGGACTGGGCAAAGACTTTATGTATAAGACCCCAAAAGCACAAGCAACAAAAGAAAAAAATAAATAAATTGGATTTTAACAAACTGAAAAGCTTCTGCGAAGCAAAGGAAACGATCAACAGAGCAGAAAAACAACTTACAGAATGGGAGAAAATATTTGCACACTATACATCTGACAAGGGATTAATATCCAGAATATACAAAGAATTCAAACAATAATTGTTGGGAAAATAGAACAATTTAATGAGGCCCTCTCACCTCAGGGATGGTTGGACATGGTTCAGTAAACAAATTCTGTGTGTGGGTGGAGTTGGTGTACATGCGCGGTGCTGCCACCTTGGCTGGCGACTGCCTCGGGTGTCTGCTCTGTGTGGCCATGTTTCCAGCCTACAGATTTCAAGGACATGTTTGCCAGTTACCTAGCTCATAGACCTGCATGTAAAGGGTCTGGTGACTCAGCCTGGCATATGAAGGGTTTGTAACCCAGTCTGGAACAGGTTTGAGGGATCTGTGAGCTCCAGATCCAGCCCTAGCTTGACAATTGGCCCAGTCAGGGCAGGATTACTGGCTGGTAAGAGATCCCGACAACTGGTGTAGTCGAGTAGCCCGACAATTGGCATAGCTTTGCAAGTATACAGTATAAAAAACAAATAAGCCATATAAAAAATGGGCAAAGGAGATGAATAGATAATTTTCAAAGGAAGATATACAAATGGCCAATAGGCACATGAAGAAATGCTGAGCATCACTAGTCATCAGAGACATGCAAATCAAAACCACACTGAGATATCATCTCACCCCAGTTAGACTGGCTTTTATTAAAATGACTGAGAATAACAAATGCTGGCAAGGATGTGGGGAAAAGGGAACTCTTCTACACTGTTGTTGGGACTGAAAATTGGCACAGCCATTATTGAAAACAGTACAGAGTTTCCTCAAACAACTACAGACAGAACTACCATATGATCCTGGAATCCCACTACTGGGCATATATCCAAAAGAATGGAGATCATCATGTCTAAGGGATACCTGCACTCACATGTTCATTTCAGCTCTGTTTACAGTAGCCCAAGTATGGAACCAACCTAAGTGTCCATTTAGGGATCACTGGATACAGAAAATGTGGTATACACACACAGTGGAATACTATTCAGCCATAAAAAAGAATGAAATCCTGCCATTTGCAGCAACATGGATGAGTCTGGAGAAAATTATGTTAAGTGAAATAAGCCAAACTAGGAAAGAGAAATACCACGTTTTCTCACTTATAACTGGGTGGAAAGAAAGAAAGAGGAGAGAGAGAGAGAGAGAGAGAGAGAGAGAGAGAGAGAGAGAGAGAGAAAATCACAATAAGTAGTAATGGGCATATTGCCAATATGGATCTGGCCATCACATCTTGGGCACAAGTGGTGACAATCAGCTTTGTATATCACGAATATTCATAACCAATAAAAAATGTACTATGCAAAAAAAGTAAGAACGAAAGAAAGAAGGAAAGAAAGAGAGAAGAGAAAGAAAGAAAAAAGAAAGAAAGAAAGAAGGAAAGAAGGAAAAAAGGAAAGAGAAAGAAGGAAGGAAGGAAAGAAAGAAAAGACCACAACAATTCATTGAACTTTCAGAAGGAGATAAAAAACCTATGGTTACTGGAGATAGGGGGAGGGGGGTAGGAGGTGGGGGGAGGGACAGGTCAGGTAAAGGGCATAAAGAAAAATCATGATTTGTAATAATAAGCATGCTAATAATAATAATAATAATAATAATGACAAAAACAAATAATCTAAATAAGAAATGGGCAAAGGAACTGAGTAGACATTTCTCAAAAGAGGACATACAAATGGCCAACAGATACATGAAAAAATGCTCAACATCTCTAAGCATCAGGGAAATACAAATCAAATTCACTTTGAGATATCATCTCATGCCAGTTAGACTGGTCATTATTAAAAAGACAGAGAACAACAAATGCTGGGGAGGATGTGGAGAAATGGGAGCCTCCTACACTAATTTTGCGACTGTAAATCAAGTGCAGCCATTATGAAAAACATTATGGAGGGTCTTCAAACAACTACAGGTAGAACTGCCATATGATCCAGCATGTTACCAGGGCCTATATACCCAAAGGAATGGAAATCATGTTGAAGGGTCTGTATTACCATATTTATTGCAGCTCTATTTACAATACCCAAGTGTTGGAACCAACATAAATGACCTTCAATGGACGACTGGATAAGGAAAATGTTGTATACATTCTCAAATGAAAAAAGAATGAAATTCTGCCATTCACAGCAACATGGATGAAATTAGAGAAAGAATTATGTTAAGAAAATAAGCCAGGCATGAAAGACAAGTACTGCATGTCCTCACTCATCAGTGGGGGCTTAAAAAAATAAAGAAGAAAAAAGAAAGAGAAAGAAAGAAAAAAACAATTACAATAATACACTGAATTTTCAAAAGGAGAGAACAGAACTTAGGTTACTAAAGGTGTGAAGGGGAGGTTTAGCAAGAAATTGGTACAGGGCCACAAAAGGGATTACATTGTGTAATGTTGTATATACTAATTATCTTTGTTTGAGTATCACTTATTGTGCACAGTTATTGATATTCAATGTTGTACCTAATAGATATGTACAATAAATTATGTTTAAACTAAAAAAGCCAATTAGATCAATTTGATTCATACTTTGTTTCAAGCCTTCTATGTCTTTATTGGTTTTCTGTCTTGTTGCCCAATCAGTCATTGAGACAATGGTATTGGAATTTCTATTTATAATTCCTATTATTTTTTAAATAGGCAAACTATAATTTTTTATATTTTTATTTTTTTATTTAAACAGTTGATTGTACATATCTGTGGGGTGCAGCATTGAATATCGATTCCTACATGCAATCTGTGGTGCTCAAATCAGGATAATTAGTATATTCTTCATTATACAGTGCAATCAATTTTCATGGCCCTTTACCAATTCCTCCCTTACCACACTCCCTCTCCCTTTTTCCCACTCTGGAAACCTCAGTTCTGTTGTCTCCTTTTGAAAGTTCAGTGTATTATCATCATCGCTGTATATTTCTTTATTTTTTCATTTATTTATTTTTAACTCCTACTTATAACTGGGGACATACAGTATTTCTCTTTCTATACCTGGCTTATTTCACTTAATGTAATTTTCTCTAATTTCATCCATGTTGATGCAAATGGCATTATTTCATTCTTTTTTTATGGCTGAGTAGTATTCTTTTGTTTGAATATAACACATTTTTCTTATCCAGTCATCTGATGATGGATGTTCAGATTGGATCTAAAACTTAGCTCTTGCAAACAGAGCTGCAATAAATGTGGGAGTACAGATATCCCTATGACATGATGATTTTCATTCCTTTGGGTATTTTCCCAGTATTAGGATCGCTGTTTCCTATGGCAGTTCTGTTCATAGTTGTTTAAAGAACCTCCGTACCATTTTCCATAACAGCCGCACAAATTTATAGACCCACTAACAGTGTAGGAGGGTTCCCCTTTCTCTGCATCCTCACCAGCATTTGTTATTCTCTGTGTTTTTCATAGTAGCCAGTCTAAATGGGGTGAGATGATATTTAAATCTGGTTTTGATTTGCAATTCCTGATGTTGAGTGATGTTGAGCATTTTTCATATGTCTCTTGGCCATTTGTATATCTTCCTTTGTCAAATGCCTATTCAGCTCCTTTGCCTATATATATATTTTTTTAATTTTAAAAATTATTATTTTTTTATTTTATTATTTTTATTTTGTCAATAAACAATGTAGTTGATTATTATGTCCCATCACCG
>NW_007728039.1:340264-341409 GCF_000696425.1 Galeopterus variegatus | reverse complement strand
TGTAGAAGTTACCCAAATGAGGCCTCGTGTTTGGGAAGTGGTAGGAAGAGCAATGACCTATTTGGAACTGGCTACTGGGACTAGGTGACTCCCTGTTGATTGCTCCTGCAGACAATAGAAACAAATGCGTTTGCCAGCTCGCCTCCATCTGGGAAAAGTTGTGAGAGGAAGGGAGGTTGCTCTAACAGAGATTATCTTGAATTCACTGAAATTCATTTGTGGCCACTCAGTGGAACTGGAGCTGCAAATGGAAAACAAGTTTCATCTTTGAAAGTTAAGGAGTGCTACAGTCCTCACACTCTGAAGGATTGATCGTCGAATCTACTTCATATTGGTGGGTCCTTTGGAAATTTCAAAACATCCTCTTACAGCACTAAAATGCAACAATGGCTGTTTAAAAGCCCCATACTTGAATTAGAAGCAATTCAACTTGAAACCAAGGCTATAACCCTGTGAGAAAGGTGATGTGCAGAGAAGCCGTTTGTGATTTCAGGAATATCAGCGGACTGTGATAGACTCACTTTGCTCTCATAGGTTTGGATGTTCTATAATGGAACACAAAGTCAAATCCATACTTGTTAATTTATTGAAGGTTTGAATCACCTGAGTTCTAGAGAGAATTCCCAGGAAAGAACAGGGAGAGGCAGGGGATGTGATTTTTAAAACCACTCTATAAGAAACTGAATTTGTGTAANTTTTTTCAGAGGTAATAAGGGGAGATACAGATGAATTTGAAGAAATGTCATATCATTTTGCAAGGCATCCAATATAGTTGGAGTTCTAGCTTGGATTCCAGCAAATCAGTCTGATGTTGTGTGGGAGAGCAAGGGGGCTGCTTTCACCTGTCCGGAGGATTCAGGGTAGTTCACCCACATGTTGCCATCCCAGCTCTTACCATCTCACTCCTTCTCTGCCTTGTCCTCCGCAGTGTGCTCTTTTTCATATCAGGTGACTTATCAGTGCCAGAATCCCATTTGGAGGGGTCTGCTATCTAGGGCCACTGCTAGTAGAACGTGTCTTTATTTGGGTTCCACTAAAAAAGTCCTGAGACAAGACTTGTGTACAAGCACTTGCTTTGGAAAGGCATTCTAAGGAGCAGGAGTGAGGAAGTGGAAACAATGAAAGAAGGTAAGAAGAAAAACCAA
>NW_007728039.1:335687-338249 GCF_000696425.1 Galeopterus variegatus | reverse complement strand
TGTTGGTTTGTTGCCTAGATGATCTGTCCAGTGCTGAGACAGGTGTGATCAAGTCCTCCCTATTATTATAAATCTGATACTTCTTCTATTACTTTGGAGTGTGCCTCTTCTTATTTATTTATTTATTTGGTCTCCACTGGTGCCCCTCCTTGTTTTAATGCAGTTGAGAGTCTGGCGTGCCATCCGCATGGTGGCCATGACTGCTTTTGTGACAGCCATGGCAATTGCAGTGGCTATGGTGGGCTACCCACATGAAAATGGTGTTTTAGGGGTGCTCTTTACCTGGTTGTTGCTGGGTTCAACTTCCCCTGGCTCCATACCTCATTCTGAGATGTTGTTGTGGAGAAGTTGGTTGGGAGGGGGAGAAAGGTTGGGGGAGGTAGGAGGGGAGTCATGATCGAGGCCTGTGGCACCCGCCTCATTTCAGCAGGGGAGACCAGGGGGCTTCCAGCAGTGGCCCGGTCATTGCTGGGCTGGATGCAGATGTCAGGGGGGTGTGGCTGAAGCCCTTAGCCCCCACCACCCAGGCTCCAAAGCCCAGGGTGTTTCTGGTGGCATCTTGGTGGTTGTCGCTGGGCTGGTTGCAAATGTCAGGAGGCATGGCTCAGGTCCTCATTCCCCCATTATCCTGGCTCAGAAGCCCAGGGTGTTTCCTGGGGTGGCTCAGTGGTCATTACTGGGTTGGTTGTGGATATTGGGGATGTGTGGCTGAGGCTCTCGGCCCTCCCCGCTTCCTGGCTTGGGAGTCAGAGGGCTTCTCATTCTTCTAGGCTGTATAGGTGTTCTTCAGTAAGGTGAGACCTTTACTAGTTCATATCAAACTTTGTCTCTGATCTGTGGATATTTGTCTTTTCTTTCAGTCCTGCGTTGGGTTATTCACTATTCTCACCACTTAAACAGCCCTGGAATTAATTCATTGTCCTTTGCTTACTTCTAAAATGGAGGAACTTCCTGTGGGGGCCAGCACTTGAGCCCTGAGGTTGAGCTAAGTTGGTTCATTGCTGGTGATTCCCTGTGGAAGGCTTTTTGTGCAGCTCAGGTTTTAATTGTTGACCTTGTATGTACTTCTGGGTCTGGTGAGGTCTGGTACACCTGGGTTGTGTGGAAACTCAGGTCTAGGCCTATGTCTTTTCAACACACTGCACTCCCTGCAATTCTGTGTTCCTGACCAGTGTCCACTGAGTGGTCCTATGCTCACTGGAGGGCAAATCAGCTGTCCATGCTGTGCTCCAATGCACCCCTGGTGGGCCCATCTCCCCCACTGCCCACACTCCAAACACTTCCAATGGATGGGCCATGCCCCTTGTGATGACTCACCAGCCTCTGAATGGCTCCTTTTTTTCAGTTTTCTTTGGCTCCTTGCTCCTATGTGAGTCCACAGGAACCCTATTAAAACCCTCTTCTCCCTTGACACCTCCAGGCAACTTCATACGGAGGGCACAGCTACAGCTTTTGCCAGCTCTTGCTCTGTGTGCTCACCTGGGAGCAGCTGGGGCTTGAGATGGTGAGAGTGACCCTTTCTTTCTCTCTTCTTGGCTTCTCCTGCCTTCATGAGCTCTGCAGATCTCTCCTCTTTCCCTGAGCTCTAGTGGCCCCAGCTTGGCTGTCATTGCTTTTTAATAGTTGTAAATTGGTTGATTTGTGGGTGAGAGTGACACTGGGGATGACCTATTCCACCATCTTGACTGAAAGCCCTAAAAAATCATCTTTTACACCATTTCTTCTGCTTTCCATTATCCTTAGAATAAATTCTATAATCTACTTCCATGACTTATAAGGCACTACAAATTTATGAATCTGCCTATTCTCCTACTTCATTATTTTCTACTTTTCTCAGTACTCCAGTAATAAACATATTTACCATTGCTTTGTCTCTTAGAATAGCAACAGGGTCTCTCATAGCAACCTATATCCCAATCTCTTTTCTTCCAGTATTCCTTTCCCTTCTCCACTAAGCTAAACTCTCTCTCTTCCTAGTTTTAACTAAAGCAACATGCCCTGAGAGCTTCTCTGACCCAGAAGATTCCATTTGCTCCTAATATTATATGTTCTGATGAGTCTCTGCTCTTCTTTTATACTTGTAATTACATGTTTTCTCTACATTGATGATATGCTGCATGGGAGAGAATCATGCCTGTCATGTTTCAATCTATGTCTTAAGCATCTAGCATAGTCTGTTGCAAACTCTGGGTACACGTTATAGTCTGTAGAGTAAATAAAATCAGCAATTGTGACCAGTGTCAATTTGATCATCATTGTCATTAATAATACATAAGAACAATTTTTGCTACTACCAAAACAAGCAGCTAGTCTTAATCAAAAGGGAGAAGGCAGTCAAACTGAAGCAGCCACAGAATTGTCAGAGAGCCTTTTCCTTGTATTTTATTTACATTCCTTTTTCAGATTTGGGGCTTGTAAGATTATATTCTCAAAATGCAATATTTTTAAACCATTTTAAGTAGAATGGGGCAGACCATTCAGGGTACAAAAGAAATAAACTAATTGTAAATATTTATTGCATTGAGGTTAGATGGCCAGGAGATGAAGAAAAATGTTTTTTTT
>NW_007728039.1:333197-334985 GCF_000696425.1 Galeopterus variegatus | reverse complement strand
ATTGTAAATATTTATTGCATTGAGGTTAGATGGCCAGGAGATGAAGAAAAATGTTTTTTTTTTATAGTTTATTCCAAAGCCCAAGTTTAACAATATGAGTAAGATAAATTTTTTATAAAAAAATCAAAATAAAAAAACAGCATGTTGAGTTCTTTAAGAAAAAAAATTATTTAATCTATCCAACATATTTTAAAATAAAAATTTTTAATTTTTATTTATATTATTGTTAAATAACCAAAACAAATATTTCTCCACCATTGCTATTTCTCAAAAATACTTTCTTTAGCAAAAATACTTTCTTTAACAAAAAATGTTTCAAGAAATGACATAACAGAATTAAAATTAATCTGTATATTCACGATATTTTTTTCTCCAACAAACCTAAATTATTCAGATGAATTAGGAGTTGGTCTTTAAAAAATAAATAAATAAATAAATATCTTTACTTTTTCCTAGAGGCATATTAGTTATTCTCTATTAAAAAAAATAATAATTAAAAAAATAATTTTTATGATTTGCATAGGTTGATATAGCAAAGAATTCAATTAAATATCCAGCATGACTAAGGCAGAAAGAGGGGGATCACTGAAAATTTTATTCTTGTTTATTATTCTTAATGCTTTCTTTTTACTATTTGAGCCAAATAGACATGGCTCTGCTAATGGCAGATTCTTGTATTTTTTAAAAATCTATATAAAATCTTCTCATCTTCAGATAGAAGTACTCTCTTAAGACCATGCTCTTTCAGCATACCGGAGATATTCATCAAAGGAAACAAATTTTCAGTTAGATGGAATAACTTCAAGAGCTCTATTGTACGTTATGGTGATAACAATTTATTATCGTATGTTTCATAATTGCTGAGAGAGTAGATTTTATGTGTTCTCATCACGAAAAAATAAGTACGTGTGGTAATGCATATGTTAATTACCTTGATTTAGCCATTCCACAATGTACACACATATAAAAACATCATGTACACCATAAAGATGTACAATTTTTACTCGTCAATTTAAAATGAACAAAAAAACTAGACTTTTGTTGCTGAGAAAAAGTTTCTAGGCAAAGCACACTTTCAAAAGATCAAAATTCTTTAAACATATAAAATATAGTTTTTTAAAAATAGAACAGTGTATTCCATATTTTACACCTCCAGCAATAGTTATTCCAGAAAAACAATATTCTCTTAACATCACCATCATTTTTACTTTAACATGTGATAATTCTTGGAAATTTTATTTTTCACAGCTTTTTTTCTCTTATCCTTGTTATCATTCTTTTTTTATTGATACATAATAATTATATATATTTTGGGTATATAATTTGATATATTCATATAGTGTATAATCAAATCAGAGTAATTGAAATATCCATCACCACATACATTTATAATTTCTTTGTGTTGGTAAAATTCCAAGTTTTCTGGTTATTTTGAAATATACAATACATTATTTTTAACTATAGTCACCCTACTGTGCTATTGAACACTAGAACTCATTTCTTCTCTTTGTATTTTTTTAAACCCATTAATGAGCCTTCATCTCCCATTCCCTTGGCAGAATTTTATTTTATTTTTTATTGCTGAATAATATTCCATTGTGGATATATACCACATTTTCTTTATCCATTCATTCATTGATGAACACTTAGGTTGATTGTGCATCTTGGTTATTTTGAACAGAGCTGCAATAAATGTGGGAGGGCAAACATTTCTTCAATGTACTGATTTTCTTTCTCTTAAATATATACCCAGCAGAGATTTCTAGGTCATATGAAATGTCTGTTTTT
>NW_007728039.1:330823-332493 GCF_000696425.1 Galeopterus variegatus | reverse complement strand
TACTCTTCCTCTTCTCTATATCCTTTAGAGGAATTTTAAGTGCTTTCTGTTACATAAGGGATCTTCCAAAATTCATGGAAAATGTTTATTGTGAAGAAACTATGCATAAATTGTAAAATTTTTGCACCAGAATAAACTCATGTTAATTTGTTAAAACACGTCTGAACAGGATCATGTTTGAGCTCTAAGAATAAGGTATTTGTTTGAAGAGAATCCCTTTCAGAGCAACATGAGTTCTGCTAAAACTGAAGCATGAGCAAATATCATATTGATGGTGGAAGAATAATGACATCATTAATGCTTTACTAAAAGTTTATGGGGACAATGCCCCAAAGAAATCGGCACTTTACAAATGGATAAATCATTTTCCAAAGGGATGAGATGATGTTAAATATGAAGCCCACAGCGGCGGACCATCTACATCAATTTATGAGGGAAAAATTAATCTTGTCCATTCCCTACTTGAAGAGGACTGACAATTAACAGAATAAACAAGAGCCAGCATCACAGACATCTCAATTGGTCCGGCTTACACAATTCTGACTGAAAAATTACAGTTGAGTAAACTTTCTCTTTCATGGACGCTGAAACTTCTACCCAGATCTGCTGCAGACCAGAACAGAACTTTCAATGGAAGTTTTAAACAAGTAGGAACAAGATCTTGACACATTTCTTTGAAGAATTGTAAAAGAAGATGAAACATGGCTTTCTCAGTATGATCTTGAAAATAAAGTACAATCAGAGTGATGGATTCCAAGAAGCAGAAGTGGTCCAGCCAAGAACAAAGGTCATGGCAAGAGTTTTTTGGGATGCTCAAGGCATTTTGCTTGTTAGCTTTCTGGAAGGGCAAATAATCATAACATCTGCTTATTATGAGAGTTTTTTTCAGAAAGTTAGACAAAGCTTTAGCAAAAATATGCCCAGGAAATCTTCACCAGAGAGTCCTTCACCATGACAATGCTCTTGCTCATTCCTCTCATCAGACAAAGGCAGTTTTGTGACAGTTTTGATGGGAAATCATTAGGCATCCATCTTACCTGAATTGGCTCCTTCTCACATTTTTTGTTCCTTAATCTTAAAAAGTCTTTAAAGGGCACCCATTGTCTTCAGTTAATTATATAAAAAGATTGAATTGACGTGGTTAAATTTGCAGACCCTCAGTTTTTTAAGGATGAGCTAAATGACTGGTATCATCACTTAAAAAATTGTCTTGAATTTGACAGAGCTTATGTTGAAAAATAAAGTTTATATTTATTATTTTTATCTTTTAATTACATTTTTACAAACTTTTGATGTATCCTCATACATGTATATTGTATTATATAAATGCTGAAAGTGGCCACTAAAAATTGCCTCTCCTGAAATTTGCTTATCTTGTTATGTGATTATAAAACTGCTTTTGCCTTAATTAAGGAGGAATTTGAAAACTAACCAGACTTTTCTAAATATTTTATTTGTGACAGTTTTTTGGATTGAGAATATTAAGAGGGCTTCTTCATAATTAGTGTACAGTCCAGGTTATCTATATTACTTTATGGAGAAGTTAAGTAGACAAACACTTTTGATTAAGGAAGAGTGGTCCAATTTTCAAAGGGGATTTTAAAGAAATTTATTTGGGGATTTTTTTTTTTTTTGTCCTTGAATAATTTTGAGTATCTGCAGTTTAGAGT
>NW_007728039.1:313271-329421 GCF_000696425.1 Galeopterus variegatus | reverse complement strand
GGAGCGCCGCCGCACTTCCCAAGCGGTGCACTGTAGCAGTGCGCCACCGGGCCGGCCCAGACTTTCTTAAAAATAGGAAGAATCATTGGTAAGACAGACTGTCTCATAAGATTTCAGAAAAATTAAGATAAATTTAAAAAATTGAGGATTGAATATTCTTGTAATTTCAATTCAAATATGTAGTCAATGTTTAATTACAAAAGATAATTCTCAGACTATCCCCAGTTGCTATGTTTATCATAATAAAGCTTCTTATTATGCGTATGTCATTTATTCTCTAGCTCACAGCCTAGATGATAGACAACATAAGAGGACATTGTCTAGGTAGATATTAAATGCAGTTAAGATTTTTTTGTCTTGGTATGGCACAATCTGCTTAAATTTTTTAAATTTAGATTAATGCTGATGATTTAGCAAGGGGAATTATTCTTTAATAAAAAGTGCTACACAATAATATGCATTGTTCTTTTTATGAACCAGTTATGTGATTATAAGTAAGAACTAAATGATATGCCATTGTGTATTCCATCTTTTGTCACAGCATGGTGTAAAAGAGGAGTAGCAATCATAGATAAAAACCATGTCCCTTATGTTTTTGAAGGAACTAATAGCACCCTTTGGCGTTGCTAATTGACAAAAATCTGCAACCGCATGCTTTTGAGGTACGGTTACCATGGAAAATTTGCTTTGAAGTTGGCTTTTGTGAATATTTGACAATTTTCTTTCCAAGTTTAGGTGTTGAATAAAAAACATTGTCATTCTTCCACAGACACATCATTTTCGAGAAATCCAATAAATGATTGCCGTCACAGTACTTACGGACATTCCTATAGGGGATAAGTGAGCTTATCCCTAAAAGACTTTTCCTAATGTTTTGCAGTTGTTTTCAAAATAAATTCTTGCTACAGTATACATGCTTCATAAAAATAACAGAATAAAGTTTTTAATATCATTCTCTACTATTACATAAAGTTCAACAGTAAACTGAATCAAATTTTCCTAATATGGAAATATTAAACATCGTGTTTAATTGTTTGGGTTTTATAAATGGAGAACATTTGCCAAAGTATGTGACTATGTCCTAAATTTTATTTAAATACATTGATCTTGTGCCTTCTAAAATTATTATAAACTAAACAGTGAGTTTATGGGTAAAGGTTAAGATTTAAAATATTACATTCAAAGATAAGATAATTTAGATTTATATTTTATCAGTAAAATAAATGTCAGATTTCCTTCTTTAAATTTATACTTTAGAATTGTCCTGAGTAAAAGTAATACTGATTACAAGGTTGTAAACATGAGAGCAGGGAGTATAGAAAACTAATTTTTCATTCTTCAATGTGCCTTCCTAGCATGTCTTCAGTAAACATTTTTGAAAATTACAGCTTCCTAAACAACAAGAGCTTGGCCAATAATTTAGGGGTTAGTTAAAGGAATAAGCTCCTAAAATATCTTTGTAGTATTTCAACATCATATATTTATAAGGGCATTATTGAGAAATCAGTTCCTGCTTAAGTAACTTTCCTAAAATAACTGGGATTGAATGTTGGTGGAACTATTTCCAGAAAATAATAAATTAGTTATCTGTTTATTCTGCAATATTTTTAAGATTAGTTTTTACTCTATAATTTTAAGAAATAAAATGTACTTACAACACTGGATTGCAGTGAAGATTAAATGAGTTAACATGTCTAAACAGCTTAGAGTAAGATTGGCACATAATTGACATTTAGTAAATATTTGTATTTGTCTATGCATATACATAATATGAATAATGCATAATCTGTGTTCGTGTGCAAAGATTTTTTTCTGTTCTTACTAAGGATAAAAGCTTTAACTGCTATAATCCTTCACAATATTTCAAAACCCTTTTACTTTCATCACTGAAGGTCTTCACGAAAATCCAGAGATAAACATAAAAGATATTATTTTCTTATTGTTTTACAGATTAGTTCATTGATAGTTAAAGATCTTAAGCAAGATACTGAAAGATACACATCATAAAAAACACAAAAGGTGGGCCAGCCCGGTGGCGCACTGCTACAGTGTGCTGCTTGGAAAGCGCGGTGGCGCTCCCGCCGAGGGTTCGGATCCCACATACAGACCAGCCGCTCACTGGCTGAGCGAGGTGTGGGAGCAACACCAAGGGTTGCGATCCCGTTGCCGGTCACGAAAAAAAAAAAAGACAAAAAGAAAAAAAAAAAAACACAAAAGGTAAAAAATCCAGATTTTTTAAAATTTTAGAAATACTTAGGTTTTTAAAAACTGAACTTCTAAATTCATTTAATTCTAAATTTGTCAAATTTTCTGGAACTGTTCAAGTAAAGCAGTTCTTATTTTGCTAAAATATTGTCCAGCAAATAAATTAATTGATAGTTCCTTGATGTGCAAACATTTTGAAATCTGGCTTCCAAAATCTAAATCATGTAACATCAATTGTTGAATTTTATAAATGTTGTATTAATATCAAAATGATCTTTACTGATGTCTTTATTATTTTGTAATTTCAAGGTTTATGGGAATAGCATATTATGGGATATTATTTGTGAGACTAGTATAACAACCTTATTTGTATGGTTTTTCAAGACAAAGCATACATTTCAATTTATTATTATTTTTTGATCTATGTGACATTTTTAAGTCTTGCCTTTTTTCCAAATATAACACTAATATTCTTCCAAAGCTTCCAACATAATATGGTTAAAAACTAAGAGTCAAAGAGGGTAAAATAGCTTTAATGTATTATTTGAATTTTCCCAGACTTCAGAAGTCTTTGGCTGTAGGTAGCAATCATATTGACATTGACATCTCCATTTTCACTTAAGTCAGTGATTTTACTCCAATCACCAGTATGTCTTGGATATGGTTCCATGTCTACACATACAGATATACCTCATTGCATGTTAGCAGCTGTAGAGAATCTCACCACGTAAATATACTATTGAATTTTTAGTACTTCCTTATATATGCATATAAATTAGATTTTGTAGTGTTTTTGTAACATACCCAGTAGTAATATGTGACCATTAATGAGTTTATTCCTGCTGCATCCTGTGTTTGAGGAATCAATGTTCTTTTGCTGGGTGCCACTTCTGTTCCCTGGCCCTGCCTCTCTGTCTCTTCTGCTGGGCACTGAGACCTGCACACTGGGCTATCAGGGAGACTTAGACAGTCAGTGAAAAAAAAATGGAAAGAACGTTTCCCTTCCTTTCAAATAAGTATCAGCTAAAAGGAGCCTAAAGCAGTCATGTTTTTAGTAGACATGTGTGCACCTTACAGTGTTTTAAACAGTGGCTTAGATAATATAGGTGTTTTTTCTAAGAAAATCGCCTTGTGAATTGGAGATTTGAATCTCCAGTGAATTGTGCACTGGATTTCAATGTCATATTTCTTTATCAATTCCTTTGAGAGATCGGTTTCTTGCTTTAATTTCTTTTATAACATTGATGAAAAAAGAGATGGGATTGAATTTTTGTGCCAGTTTTTTGAAAATAAACTGTTCTCTTTCTATAGTCGAGACTTGTGTCCCTTGAATTATACTAAGAAGCTTTATCCCTCCTTATAAAAAAATACTGAAGGCTTATTTGTGAACCATAGTAATGAGTCCTGAGCTTTTCTTCCCTAAGAACATTTTTTTTTTTTTTTTGTAATACAACTTCTTGGTCCCATGGCAATTAACTTTGTTAACATCAGTTTTACAGGGTATGTTTAGTGTCTGAAGCCTCAGATCTACAAAGTGGTTATTCTTTCACGACAGTCCCCAGTTTCCATACAGTTATGCTAATGGGCAGTCCCATGACACAAATTTACTGTGAATGTCATGTTTGTTTAAATTTCACTAACGTCTAAACTGGGGTTCAGGGATGGTTAATTTTAGGTATCCACTTGACTAGGCTACAGGGTGCTCAGTTATTTGGCCAGACTTTATTTAGGGTGTTTCTGTGAAGGTGTTTTTGGATGGGATTAACACCTAAATCAGTGGACTTTCAGTGAAGCATACAGTCCTTCATAATGTGGGTGGGCTTCTTCCAAGCAGACGAAGGTCTGAATAGAACAGAAACACTGCCCACCCATGAGCAAGAGAGAAAATGTCTGAAATGTCCACTTTCAGACATTTTCTCCAGCAGTGGCTCTTCCTGGTTCTGCAGCAGCAGACTGTCTTTAGATTTGGACTGAAACATCAGATCTTCCTGGGTCTCCAGCCTGCTGACCCACTCTGCAGATTTTGGACTTTCTGGAGTCCATAATAGTCTGAGCCAATTATTTATAATAAATCTATCTCTCCCTCTATCTTTCTCTCTCTGCATATACACACACATACACATACTTATACATTGATTCTGTTTCTCCGGAAAACCGTGATAATATAGGCTTTGTTAATAAATAAACCAGTTTTCCACCTCATGATATGTGGTATTATTATGATATTTATAATTTATTTGCAAAAGAAAGATATAAATTTAAAACTCATTAACCTTGTCAACATGGGTGAATCTATAGCAGATGATGGACCAAGACACTCACCTTTCTAGATGGCTGAGCTACAACTCTAAACTATTAATAACAATGGATCAAGTTGAATTTAGTCTTCAAGAGACTGAAAGCCCCGAAACCACATCAAGCACTATTGATTTTCCTTAAGTGCTGATGCTTTTAAGGGCATCTTAAAAAGAAGTGTATTGAAAATGACTGTGTTCCATCTATTTTACTGAATTCTGAAAGTTGGATACAGTTTGGGAGAACCAAACAAATGGAGAGACCTTAGGGGTTAATAAAAGTACAGACAAGTTCCCGAAGAATTTGTTGGTAGAAAATTGGAAAGACATCACAACCATTCAGCCTTACTTCAGGGGAATGGTTTAAACCAGACATGCTATCAGATGCTGTCATCAAGGATTACAGAAAAAAGCTGAGATAGCACATGGATTGTCACGCTTCACTACTTTACAAACACAGGGGACATGGCTAGCTCACCAGTCATGTTCATGTGCTCCAGAACCGCATCAGACATATCCATGACAAAAACATCACACACAAGGCGCTGCTTTTACAAATACTGTCACCATGCTAAATGATCTGTTTCAACTTGTCATTACATATGCTCCTTCCTTCCTGATAGTTTACCTTATACATATCACCTAATACACTGCAGGGAGTATATGTTTTCAAGGCCAATTACCAAGCCTGGTATTTGTCAGGCCATCTAAATGTAAATTCAAGATGTTTAAACTATCTGATGATAACTTGAATTTTAAAAAAGAATCATTTCAAGAACTCAAAGTCAAAAAATATCTTTTAAGGGGCAAAAGAACTTCGTTACTCCCATATATCTGACTTGCATATGTGCTTGCAGTACAAAATTTCAAAAGTGATAAATACAACTCCAAAGCAATAAGCATAGAATTAAAGCAAAGTTAGTTTTTCTTGTGCAAAAGGAAAATATAGTGTTTATCATTTAAACTGACACTTCCATCTATTTACTTTCCATGTATATTGGCTGATAATTGGAGACTCACTATTTTCCCTTTAACTCCTCATTTGAATACTGTTTTCATTAACATATCTTCCGTATTTTAAAATTCCAATTTTAGCAGCTGGCCTTTGACATAAAAATAAATTTTGCTTAATATTTTCCTTGACTTTACTAAGTAAACATAAACATTTATTTTATATTTATGAAAGCAAATATTTTATTAATCTCTCTTGGAAATTTTTTGTTTTAGTAGGAAGCAGTTTTAATTAGAAAAAATAGCTTTGCATTAAGAAAAGATAATTTGGGGGATAATTATATTATGTGGTGGGATATCCACATAGTTTCCTATACAAGTAACATACATTTTCATATCAATTTAAAATTCAGTTGATAGTGAACATTGTGTAGAAATAAAGCAGAAATTTAGTGAAAGGGCTCAAATATATTTAAAGCAATGTTTTCCCATTTAAGATATTTATAGCCACAAAAGGTCATCTGAACTTCTCTAATAACATGGAAAAAATAGCACTTATTTATAATGAAGATAGTAATTTTTTGTTTGGAATAGGAAAACTTTGCCCATTTATGTAAACAAGTATACAACATAGCACACAGAAAGACTTAAAAACAAATATCACTGAAAGTCAGAAAAAAAAAGAGCATTGCTTAGACCACAGGGTATTTTCTGCAATTGAATAAGGAATATTTTAGCATACATTTGGAAAAAATAATGTACCATTAAAATTTTTTTGACTTATTCAGGGAAACTTTTAAAAATATTTTAATAAATCATTTTTTAATTTTATTAATCCATGTACATAGTTAAAAAGCATTGTTCTTTTTTATCCTATGCTTCAAAAGTATAAAAGCTGATAAACATTAAAGGTGATTATTTTATTAAAAGTACATTATATTTGTTCATTCAGTGCCCCAAAGGGAGGAATATATTGTTGAAGTGTTTTTAGATTTTTGTTCAGGGAAGAGTGATATTTGGCAATGTATTAGTCCATTTCCATTGCTTATAACAAAATAGAGGGAACTGAGTAATTTGTAAAGAAAATAAAATTTATTGCTTATGGTTTCAGAGGCTTTATGGTTCCAAAGTCCAAGGAATACAACTGGTGAAAGTCTTGGTGGTGGCAGCAGTGACCCAATGGTCGAGGGAACTGAGTAATTTGTAAAGAAAATGAAATTTATTGCTTATGGTTTCAGAGGCTGGAAGTCCAAAGTCCAAGGAATACAACTGGTGAAAGTCTTGGTGGTGGCAGCAGTGACCCAATGGTNTCCAAAGTCCAAGGAATACAACTGGTGAAAGTCTTGGTGGTGGCAGCAGTGACCCAATGGTCTCACATTACAGAAAATGGCAGAGCAGAGAGAGCAGAGAGTAACCTCCTCATTCGCTTTCCCTTTAAAGCCCTACAAACCAAGCCCATGACCACTATTTTTAATCCATTCACTATGACATGGTCCTACAATCTGATAACCTCTTCAAGACCCTGCCTGTCAATTACCACGCATTTTCAGTTGTATGCAGAATAGTTGTATCATGTTAGGAGAAACTATTATGTTACTGTACCATTTGAAGATTAAGTATGATTTAAGGAGCTAGTGTGGACACTAAGTTGACAAGGGGGGGAATTGTGAAGGTTAATTCTAGGTGTCAACATGATTAGATTAAGGAATGGCAAGAAATGCGGTAAAACTATCTTTTTAGGTGTGTCCCTGAGGCTGTTTCCAGCAGAGATTAGTATGAGAGCCTGAGTGGACTGGGCAGAAAAGACCTGCCCTCAATATGGGTGGGAACCATCTAATCAGGTGGGGGCCTGGAGAGAACAAAAGACAGAGAAAAAAGGTGAATCTCTCTCTATCCACTGGAGCTGGTATACACTCATCTCTCCTGTCCATGGACATCAGAGCTTTTGGGATCTAGGACTCAAACCAAGGACACCATCGGCTTTCTTGGTTTTGAGGCCTTCGGACATGGACTGAACCACACTATCAGCATCCAGTTTGCAGACAGTCTATGGTAGGACTTTTCTTCATAATCACGTGAGCTAATTCCCCTAATAAATTCCCCTCATATATTTATAACATATCCTGTTGATTCTGTCTCTCTGGCGAATACTGTATAATAAAGGCAACAAGAGACAACTATATTATATCGGAGTGTGTGAAATCATAAGATAACATAGAAAATGTTAAACAGTAACTTCATCAGCTTTCTAATTGAAACTTTCAAGAGAACAGAAAAATCATTTGTTTCCTATTGAGCTAGAAAAGCAATATATTTGAATATTTCATACAAACTTTGCAGCTGTTCCAAAAGATTCTGAACAAGATTCAACAACGAAAATGTGAAGTTTTTCCTTGCAGAAAATGAGTATTTAGAACTTTCCGTCAACTTAACTTTGGAAGATTCATTGAAAGAAAATAAGGATTCAGCTTTTTTATTAAAATAATTATCTCAATTATTAGCAAAATGTTTTCTTTTCATATGGTTATTGAAGAGCAAGAAAATTTTGGATGATAGGGAAGTTTGGAAGACAAGTTACTTTCTTCACTAAACAAAATTTCAGCTTCCCCAAAAAGAAAGGATTAATTTTAGATTAATCCTGGCAAATTGTCACTGGAAAGAGTACTGTCACTTGAGAAGTAGGCCTGCTGATAGCTTCTGATATACTCATACGATAATGCATATTTCTCTGATGTAGCAGAGTACTGTAGGAAAGAAGTTGGAACTCCCATTGTGTTTAAGATTCCTTATTTATGTTAAGGGTCATAGCTATTATCTAGTATGCTGGAGATTATTACATAATAACTGTAGTCTAGCTTAATCACCTTTGCAAATGTGAGACTTTATTTTCCCATAAAGAACTCAGAAAACCTCAGTAGAAAAAATTTAATAGATTTCAATCTAGTTTGCTTAATCTGATCCTATAATTTCTCAGGCCAATTCATGATATAATATATACCTGCAGGACAGATCAAGACTCCATTTTTATATATGATTCACTGTCTTGAGGCCCATGTGTCCACGGAAGTTTCAAGATGTTTTAGGAAGTCTCTCACATGTCATGAAGAGAACAGTTTACTTTTGTCTTTGATGATGCCTTATGTGTGGGAGTTTGGAAGTCATTTGGACTAAAGTCTTTTATGCACCTAGCCTTTTGAGATCCTTGATATGTCTTCCAACTGATCACATCATGACTTAAGTACTACCATCTGCTGTGTGTTTTCACACCCTGATCAGCAATATCACCTTGGCCATCACTCTAGTTCTTATTTGCAACTAAACTCTCACCTGTGCAAATGAAAATTGCCAGATTTCCTATATCGTCACACAGGAGCCCTGAAAAATTCTGGGGATGGTCAAGAACATCTCTCATAGATACTCCATGAAACAATCTCTTTTATTTTTCTTGTGTGCAGCTGAGGGGAGCCATACCTGTCTATCATTTTCACATGCCTTTAGGGCTGGAAATTCAATGTTCCTTTTCCCTCAAATTAATTATATTAGAAATAAATCCTGCTTTGTTGTTAATAATTATCCAATTTTCTTTACAAATTGTTTTTATT
Organism: Galeopterus variegatus; assembly: GCF_000696425.1. Lineage (NCBI taxonomy): Eukaryota > Metazoa > Chordata > Mammalia > Dermoptera > Cynocephalidae > Galeopterus > Galeopterus variegatus. The sequence goes on along the minus strand of NW_007728039.1, from coordinate 320,369 downwards.
TTCCTGTATGTCAGTGCTCTTCAGGATCTTACTGGTGTTGTTGATTCCCTCAGTTCACACATACTTTTACATCTGTGATAGATGCTTTGCAACATGGTGGTTAGGAATTTGCCTTATTGTTTCATTAATCCTTAAAGAGATTCCAGAGAAAGAGAATAGGGCCTGTTTTTACTTTCTCACATTATTGATCTGTCACACATTAATATTCCTAATAAAATTTTACCACACTGACAATCTGCAAGCTTTTGTAGTGTTTGCTAAAACTGGCAACACTTATATATTGGGTTCCTAGGGCTACCATAACAAAGTACCACAAACTGGGGTGGCTTAAAACAACATAAATTTGTTTCACAATTCTGGAGGCTAGAAGTTTGAAATCAAGGTGTTGGCAGGCAATCCTCCCTCTAAAACCTTTATTGTTGCCTCTTTGTACCTTATGGGTATTGCCAGAGATTCTTGGCATTCCGGAGCTTGCAGCTGATGTAATGCATTTCAATCTCTGCCTTTGTTGCCACATGGTGTTCTACCCATGTGCATTTGTCCCTGTACCTCTTCTCTTCTTATAGGGACATAGACCTACTACAGCATGACACAATCTTAAATAATTACATCTGCAATGACCCTATTTCCAAACAAGGTCACATTATTAGGTACCAATAGTTAGGACTTTAACATATCTTTTAAGGAGATAAAATTCAAACCATAAAAAGCCCTATTTATAAAGCCATCTCTCTTTATAAAAATGGAATGTGGTTAGTTATCTAAAAATAAGCAACAAGTATCTGTATTAGAATGATCTTAGTCTCTAACTATTTACCATGACTCCAAATGCATAGAAGTCAAAGTGTTTTTACATATTAAATTAGCATTTTATTGAAATTAGTATTTAATTTATGGAATTAACCATAGTTATTGCTCTAGAAAAGCACAAGTAGGCATTTCTGACTTATTAACCTAAAACTATAAAAATTGCTTGATTTGTATGCCACTTTATTAAACATAACTTTTATTTTTTAAAGTTATTGAGAGTCTGCTATATATTTGGTGTTATGTTCAATAAGAATGATAATGTGGACACTATCTCTTGGTAACTTCTTGTCTGATAGACAAGATAAATGAATAAACAGGAAAAATATAAAAAAATAAAATGTCAATACATAGCAACGTGATCAAAAGAAAAATAACAACTAACTGCCTTTTTTTTTTAGAAGTAATTATTCCCCTCTATACAGCAACTCCTACTAAATCTTATTTTTGAGAGCCAGCCATAAGTAAATAATTCAATATATAGAGGAAAAAAGCTAGAAGAAGAAATATTTTTATTGCTCAGTTATCACAGTGAAAAATATAAATAACCTAAAATGGGGGTACAATTAAATAAATATAACACATTAACTTAGTCTAATTTTGCACAACACAACAAACACATGCATATGTAAAATTTGGGGAAGTAATACACAGATCTACAATTTTGAATTTTACTGAGAAGATCATGAATTGTATGTTTCTATTCAGATTTCCATAATTTCTGCAGCATTGGATTGTAATGTACGTGATTAGAAAAAATTAAGTTCAGCTAGAAATTTAATAGGTATATAAAATTTTAACCACAAAACTTCAGAAATGCAATTTTTACTGAAAAGTTTGTTGTACATAATATATTTAAAACAAACTACTACTGCTACAGGCTACAGAAAAATTAACAAAATAACACTGTATTTACACTATTTCAGTCTTGCTCTGGAACTCTAATATGTCAAAATAATCCATAAAATGAACACAATGGATCATAGATGAAGATGATCTTTTGTTATTAGAAAGAGTGAAAGAAATGACATTATCAGTGCAAAATAATCCAGTAATGAAAGTATACCCATTTTGAAGGAAAAAAATCTTCATACATTTCTCCCTCATATTTGCATTAATTAAATAGCATTTGGATTTTCCCAATCACTCAATGTTATTCTTTTCCTTACGAATATGACTAAAGAATAAGAGTGAATCATGATGCCAACATAATAAATGTTTAAGGTTGATATGTCACTCTGTGTATTTATTCCAAATGTTCTTCATCATTTTGTATGTGATTCACTGTGCTGATGTATGTCTGTCTCGAAATGCCACCTCCCTCATTCTCTGTATAATGTAATTGGCAGGGGCATGGCATGTATTTTAATACCAGGAATACCTAATCATATTCCTTTGTGTGATACCATTAAAATATGCTAACTAAGGTAAATTTGAGGAAGAACACACAGACACTTTGAAAGGTTATGATCTATAACAATCCATAGCTTTAAAGTTGGTTTAATTGAATTAATCATTGCTCAGAAGAATGTGAGGAATGAAGAACACAATGACTGAACCTTTTCATGGAAAAATTTTTGACCTTTTCAATATCAGTGCATTGATTGGCAGATTATTCTATTTCTCTCACAACAAAAGAATTGTATAAGGGAAAAGTAGAGATAATATTTCAAAAGATATAAATCTAAGCAAAAATGGAAACTCCCACATGTAAGATTCAGAAAGAATTAACAGCTCTGAAGCATGTTGTGTGAAGTGTTATAACAATAAAAATTCTAATTTGTTAATTCTTTACGTTAAGAATATTGCATTATATTATATTCTTAATTTGCATTAAGAATATCAGTGAATAATTTCATTTTGTCCAGTAATGTATCTGGCTTAAAAAGAGATTAATACTTTTCTTTCTTTCTGTTTTGCAATTCTAAATAACTATATTAGGAATTTATAATTTTTAACTCAGTTACCTTAATCCCTATCTTCAACAAACACATCTGCTAGACTATCACAAGGCAGGAATCAAACCACACCATATGAAAGGTGACAACAGGATACTCAGACAAAAGATTTAGTCAGGCTGAGCTGAGCAGGGAAGGCTATAGAAAAGAAGAGATAATCAAGGTGAGTGGGGTAGCTTATACTTCTGTAAATACACTGTACATTTTTATACTTCCTAACCTTGGCAATGGCTACTAAATTCTACTTGGAATTTCTAACCTCCAGTGTATTATATTGCAGTCAAACTCATATTCCTCTTTCAAAAGCTCAGGTGCCACCTTCTCTGTGAAATTTTTCCAAACCTTTTCGGATCAAATTAGGGAATTTGTCTTTGAATTTCCCATTACTGATTACACACAGCAGCTCCAAAATAGGATTTACATTGCTGTGTGGCAATTGTTTAATGCCTGCCTTCACGACAGAATAAGATCTTTCTGTTCAGGATTAACACTTTTGACGCTATATTTTTACAGGCATAGAGTGGGCTTTTAAGTAAAATTAACACACATACACAAAAGAAAGAAATCAATGTGAAGACATTCACTTAGTATTTAACAAAGCATTTATTTTTGCTTTTCTTTCCTTTCAGTTATAATTCCGTTCACTGTATATGTAAGTGAAAAGTTCTATTCTCAAAAATAAATTTTAAATATCTAAGTTTCATGAAGTAATTTGGTTCAGTAACAGTGAAAAGAAAATTCATAACAACCGTATATTAGACCTGAAGTGCCCCCAAATCAGTAATCATCTTAACAGTAAAAACACTGAAGAGAGTGCAGGTAGATAACAGCAAGGGCTTCAGGGAGCATCCCAAATGCCAACGAGGATTATGGTGCATGTTAGATGCAAACTGACAGGTAAATCCTGAGTTAGAGATGACAAAAGAGACAGTGACCAGAGATGCGCAGTCAAAATCCATCTTGCATTTGGCCTTTCCCACGAATGTTGATTCCTAGATGCTAAATAGTATTATTGTCAGATACAGTAATTGTAACAAGTTAAAAGAAATACATACTATATTTAATGTATCTGTATTTTGTAGGTGTTTACAGTCAGATGTCAATAAAAGTAAATAGAAATAAAAAGCCATCTCTAAATATTCCCTTTGTTATTGGTGAGTCAGTTTTTTCTTAGTGCCAGATGCGATGGTCACATCTTTTAATAGAATTACAGTGGTTCTTTAACCGATATTTGGATCCTGGACTTCTTAATTATCATCATCATAAAGGCCATTTGGGTTTTTCTGGACAAAAATAGAATGGGAAAATATCAGGTACAAGACGAAATGAATTATTCCATAAATTAAAGAAAAAGTATGTAAGTATGTCAAAACGAAATAAACAAAGAAAAAATATACTCTAAGATTGCAGTCCGAATATAGCATGATAGCGACCATAATTCTCAACAGCTCAATGTTCTGGGCATCATACATCTCGATGCTTTTCTATAAGTTCTTCAGGCATAAAGAAGTGATTAATAACAACAAAATATATTAGTGTTGAAACTTCAGAGGTATGCTGAAGACTTTAAAGAGAAATACTTTTTATAGTTCAATTTTTAACTCTAAGTCAACTTTTACTTTAATGTTTATTAAATTGTTTGCTTAATGGTTTTTGACAATGAATATATGTATGTATGTATATCTATATATATATAGAGAGAGAGATATATACACTCAAGCCCAGATATTTAACCCATTAAAATCAAAAAATAAAATAAAAGGAGCATTGTTTATGTAAGATTTATTTTATCCATTTTCTAGCTATACAATTGCTGACCAATTTCTAAATCCTTTCTATGAAAACATTTATTGAGCATCTACGCTATCAGATATACCATGCAAGATGTGTAGATAAAGAATGAAAACATATTCAATTTCCTCAAGAATTTCACAATCTACTGAATAAGAGATGTACAAAGCATCAATTACTGCATATTGTGGTAACTCTAAGTCAGAGTGGACTTTTCTTGACTGTTTTTAATACATTGTTTTTCTTTTACTAACACAAAGAACTAAAACGAGAAAAAAGTAGCTGAAAAGTTAAGTTCTTAATTTCCTAATATTTAAATAAAAAATAAATATTTTAATTTTAATTTTGATTCAACCTATTACCATATTTTTGTTCTTAAATTACAAATATTCAAAAAGTATCTAGAATGATAAATAATGCTTTACTTCACAAGGTATCTTTATTTTTTTCTTTCTTAATGCTAAGATAAATTTTAGATTGGCAATGAATAGATCAATAATGTTTTTACTACTCATGATCATTAAAAAAAAAAGCTTTACTTTATGAGAAAAAAACAATGTAATACAATATTTTCCTCAGGCTAAATAGGAGCAAAATCCTGATGTCTAATGTGTTTACTCAGTTTTGTTTTTTTTTTTTTTTTGCTTACTTCATAGTATGTTATATGGCTATGCATGTGACTTCATTGGTGAAATAACAAGAAAAATTAGATAAGTGGTGAAACACGATGACATAGTGGTATATTCTACTTTACTAAGCAAAGCTTTCCAAAGAAGTTTTCAGTCCAAATCATATCCCAATTCTCTCAACAGGCTGTTGAAATGCACACCCTTCAGAGATTTCTTGTGGACCCTTAAGTACTAGCATGCTAACAGAAAAAAGGAATAATTTTGGTTATAAGACCTATACTTTTGTCCTTGCTCCACACCAGTGGACATTCAGCAGTGACATGTCAATCAACCTCCAGCTTCTGTTTCCCCATCTAGAAATAATCAAATGTTGGTGACCTCCTTAACTTTCTTACATTATAATGCAGCTCTCTCTATATAACTACTTGTGAGTTAACTTTTGAATTCTATTAAAGTCTCTTTTCTTTCTTAGAATTTATGTTCTATTTTCTTCTGCTCACATTTTTTTATCATCGTACTTCTAATATTCGGCAATGTGATGTTTTGTTTTTATTTTACTTTTTCCTTTCATGCATACATATTTTTCCTCTATATCATACATAGAGATGTATGCAGCCTCATGTCATGGTTTAATGATTTTAATATATGAACTGGGAGTAATTCAGAACTCTTTCTGCAATATCTCTCTCTAATTCATTGTGCTTTATTGAATATTTATTTTCACATACAGAAAGACAATTTAACATCATTCTCAGGGAATTCTGACTACCAATGAATACCAATCTAATCATATAAAATGAATAACTCCCTTTATGTTTTATCTTTGGCATAAGGGTAGACTATAAAGAAACAACGTTAACCTCATAAATTAATTCAGTGGTTGGAGAAATTCTTTGAACATCCAACCATCAAATGTCTAATTTTCACCACTTAGTATGCATTTATCAGAGGTGGACACTGATTTTAGCAGCTCTTGTTTCTAACAAAATAAGCTTTCATTTGTAAGAAAACCATAAGGTTTTTGTTTTTGTAGTTAATGGTTTCTGGTTTTGTTGGAATTGAAACAATTTATTCTCTGTAGAACAGAGGAAAATTTTATTTATTTATTTTTGTCCTTAGCCTTTTCAATATTTTGTATACCCCGTGTTAGCTAATATACTAAAACTGAGCGTGGTGCGGACAACACGGAGCCGAGGGTTGCAATCCCCTTACCGGTAAAAAAAAGGTTGTATTACTGAAAGGAACTTCATGTTTTTAATTGAGTAGCTAAGAATGTGTTTAAAATATTTACCTTATTTGATTTGTCAGCCATAATCTCTTAATCCTTCACTGGAGTATGTATATGAAAATAATTTGATGATGACTGTATAACTTACTCTGTCACCAAGCTAACTCATACTTGTTAATAGATGAAAACATTTTCTGTGTGTGTGTGTTTGGAGTGGCTTGTTAGGGTCCCAGAAAAAGAAAAGCTAAAATATATGAAACATTATATACATATTAAGTTGTGGAATCAACATGTTGCACAAGATAAGTAGATTCACGCTTCAACTATACATCTCTTTTTTTCAAAGTGAATGTTATCTATCTCTGCAATCATTTAGTGGCAAATGCTATAATAATTCATGAACATGAAAAAGTGAGCACATTTTTTAAACTGTCATTAAGAAAAATAATGAGAGTTAATCTAGGAGGCACAACTAATTCACATTAATTATTTTAGATTTTGAGTTATTGATTATTGTGCTTACAGTATTTTTGCATCTAGCAATCCATTGCAGTGCTGTCAAATTTGACACCAAGCCAAGTGTGATCTCATCCTTCCTGTGTTTGCATTAACATCCTAAACATGCAATTCACTTATTCTATTTTAACATCATAAAAAAGATGATGAGTTTTGATATTTGACTGAG
>NW_007728039.1:309811-313108 GCF_000696425.1 Galeopterus variegatus | reverse complement strand
ATTATTGTGCTTACAGTATTTTTGCATCTAGCACTCCATTGCAGTGCTGTCAAATTTGACACCAAGCCAAGTGTGATCTCATCCTTCCTGTGTTTGCATTAACATTCTAAACAAGCAATTCACTTATTCTATTTTAACATCATAAAAAAGATGATGAGTTTTGATATTTGACTGAGTAGTGTATATAGTTGCTGTTGATCAACACGTGGAAACTGAAATTTTAAGAAGTTCTCTTTATAATTTGGTGAATTTTTTTCAAACACTGCCATCTGTATTTGCTGGGAAACCAAGAATAATCTCTCAGCTACAAATTGATACTGCTTGGTCACTCAGCTGGTAAAACATGGTGGTAATTTACAGAGAGATGATTGTTCATTTACTTACAATTTTCTTCATTCTTAGGCATGTGAACATTCCAAAGGCAATACAACTACTCATAATTCTGTGTATCCTCTGACATTTCTACAATAATTCAAAATAGAACTTTTGTCTCTGGAACTACTTACTTTCAGTAGGATTCAATTATATACCTTTCACTTTTTACAAAAGTCTGGGTAAGCTTTCAAAGATCAACATAATAACTCTTAGGCAGGGTGAAAACAATTATTTTAACAAAAGTCAAAAATCATAAAAATACTTGTTTAACAAGTTATAATGGATTGACAATTACTATGGTAAATTTCAATGCTTAAAAGGTACCATATCTTCACTTATATTTTTTACAGATTCCTGAATGTATCAAAAAAATCCTGTTTGTGTTTTTTTAAAAATATGAACATTTATGTAAAACTGTCATATGAAATATATTTGGAAACTGCATTAAAACTTTAAACTAAAACAAAGTATAAAAAAACAGAACATACTTTATAATTAGAATTCATGATTTTTTTTCTTTAAGAAGCACGAGAAATTCATTTGAAACACAGAATTTGGAAAAAGGATAATGATGTATTCATTAAGTCTTCAACACAGGTAATTCATAAATATTTTCTGCTTGGATGCAAAAATTAAAATGAATTGAGTTGAATTAAATTGAATTAAGTGGATTATCTATAAATGTAAACCTTCTTTATCTCAAGAAGATTTTAAAAAACATCAAAAGTAAAGGACAATTAAGTAAAATATTTTCAATATATACTAGAGGGATTTATTTTCTTTTAATCTGGGGATGACTTTGCAAATCAATAAGAAAACTAAAATCACTCCAGCAGAAAAAAAGACAAAGAACATGGGCAGAGATGATTCATGGATTATATACAAACAACGAAAATATTTTCATTCCCATCAATAACCAAAAGAAAGAAAAATTTAAAAGAATGCAATATGCACAAGGTTTTAGTTAGTGTGTTGTGACATAGGGAAACCAAAGTTTTCCTGTACAACTTTACAATCCATCTGTTCTTCCACCTCCAGCTAAAGGCAATTTCTAATTTGTTTCTTTTCTCTACAGATTTATTTGTGTTTTGTGTCACTTTATAAAAGCGGTACCATACTGAATATTGTCTTTTACTACCTGGTTTCTTTTACTCAGTGTAATAATTTTGTGATTAATCCATGTTATTCATTTTATTTTATAGGGTATATTCATATATTTGTGCATATTATGTGTAAGTACTTATGTGCAAAACACTATTTGACATGACAATACATGCATAAATATATGTATCTAAATTTTCTGTTTTTATTGACTGTTATTACCACTAGAGTATAATTGTAATCTCAGTGGAGTTAGAGATTTTGTCATTACCATTAACCATTTTAATTACAGTGGCTAACATAATATTTGGCAAATAATAGATGATAAATACCTGTTAAAAGTTAATCAATATCTTTTTTTCTTTTGTTATACACGCTTCACCTCTGCAAATGTCTTTACTCATAAAACTAATTTTTTCTTACGATTAATTTCAAAATATAGAATTATAGATTTTAAAAGCAGGACTAATTCTCTGCTAATGGGTGAATGGACAAACAACATGTGGTATATGTGAGGACCTGTATGTAAAGTTTGGAGAAGTTTAGTAGTTGAATAGCTTGACATACGATTTTATGATATTCTGAGTTTCTTTTGAAGAATGTGTGTGGGGGAATGTGCAAGAGATTATCTATCTACCATTTATTTGTTATTTTTTCTCAGAGAAACAGGGATACATAACTATACATGTGTGTAAAAAAAGTACTAAACAAGACAGAACACTATGTTAGCCCTTATTCTGTTTATAAGAACATTATAATGATAGACGGTAATTGTGCGTGTGGTTTTTTTTTTAACTTTCTTTTTTACCCTGTTTTATGTTATTTTAATTTTCTACAGTGAAAATCAGTTACTTTTATAACAGGAAAATGCAGGCTATTTTAAATTAAGTTTACTCAAATATGTAGTTGTATTTATATTTATTTCCTTGGAAAGTGAATGTGTGACTGGTAACTATTTGAGTTTGATTGGAACTAAAACATCTGGACAGGCTGTCCACAAGATAAAGGATACAAATGGTCAATAAATAAGAAAAATGTTCAGTTTCCCTAATAATCTAAGAAATACAAAATTAGATTAAATAACATGCTACCTACCAAATTGTTAAATATAAAAGAAATGTAATTCCTTTGTTATGTGATTGCTATTTCTATGATTTTAAAATATTTATAATTATGATTATGCTTCTTCGAATGTGGTAAGAGAAATAGGAAAATAATTTTCTAGAAATGTTTATAACACATTGTTAACTGAGAAAAGCAAGCAAAATATGTGTAGGTGTAAGAAAATATTAATAGTGGCAATCTCAAATAAGAATAGTGATTATTTTATTTTCTCATGCAGGCTTTCATTATATTTGCCAAGTTTTTAAAGAACATATGTTGTGCTGAATTAAAGAACAAATTCTATAATTTATTTTAATATAATTAAATGTTGTGTCCCTTTCAGATTGCACTCATGAAATCCCCTTCTATATATTATTTTAATACTACTGCTATTTTGTTCGATATCACCAAAACCTGATTTTGTCTCAGATTATTTTCTATTATGTAGCAACATTTTTCCAGATCAAGAGCTTGTGGTATTCCATCTCAGCAATATTTTTCAGGGTCAAGAGCTTGTGGTATTCAAATCAGAAAATAGAAGATATATTTTACAGTCAAACTATAGAATATCACAGACATTTTATAGTTTATAGATATTCTATAGTTTGACTGTAAAATATATCTTCTATTTTCTGATTTGAATACCACAAGCTCTTAAATATTGTGATTTCCTACAAGTTATTTATCCTTCATGTCTAATTTTTCTCATCTGTAAAA
>NW_007728039.1:305167-309168 GCF_000696425.1 Galeopterus variegatus | reverse complement strand
AAATATTGTGATTTCCTGCAAGTTATTTATCCTTCATGTCTAATTTTTCTCATCTGTAAAATGGAACCAATGCTAGCACTATTGATGCAATGGACTGGATGTTAAAAAAGATTGCACTAATTTTAATTAGAGCTAGCATTTATTGAATATATTTATTAAATGCCTGGAATAAGACTAAATGCTTTACAAGGATTACTTTATTGAATTCTAATTACAAATATTTTAGCTAGCAAATTCATTTTACAAGTGAAAATACGCTGTTTCAAAATTTGTGTTTTCCCAAAGTCAAAGAGCCAATAAAAAATAAAACTAATATTAAATCTTACATAGTCTAATTCGAGTTCCCTAGTCTTGGGCCTCTCATTACAGCATTAACAAAGGTTTGGTTCTCGTTATGTAATAGGTGTTATGTGCTGCCACTCAGCCTGGTAGTCATTTTTAATGCTTCTTGAACTTCCTGATGTGGAACTTTATTTTTTATATACATTATCATATCATTGTTGATTTGATGAAAAATAATGTTAATAGTACTTTTACATAGAAAATAACAGACTGTTGCTGAGATTTTGCTTCATCTATTTGTGGAATATAACTCAAACTGGGCTCTCACAAATGTTACCAGCCCTAATAAGCATTCCGAAGATAGTTTTTACTGAGTTTAACTTCCATGCGCATAAAGTTTTTCTTAACATTTTAAATATTTTGCGTTTTTCCTTTAACCATTGTGATGGTTAATTTTATGTGTCAACTTGGCGAGACATTGCTGCTCAGGTTTTTGGTCAAACATTAGTTCATATGCTGCCATGAAGGTATTTTGTAGATGTGATAAAATACATTTTCAATCATGTGACTTTAAGTAAAGCAGATAACTCTCAATAACTTGGGTGGGCCTCATTCAATCATTTTAAAGCTTGAGCAAAACCTAAGCTTTAAGGAGAAGGAATTCTGCCTTAACACTAGAAACATAGAAATCCTGTCCGAATTTCCATTCTTCTAGCTTGCCCTACTGTACTTGCCAAGTTCTGTAATCACATGAACAATTCTTTACAATCAATTTCTCCCCCCCCCCCCCCCCCCCTCTCTGGAGAGTGCTGATACAATTGCACAAGGATACTTTATGTATAAAACTTCATATACAAAAGAATAACAATATTACCTCTAGCCAAACACCTGACCGAACTTTCTTTGATAGGCAAAATAATACGAATAAAATCAATCATCAGTCAATGGAATATACTAAGCTTTTCTATGTCTGACATGAAACAGATGCTTATAAGCTTTATAATATATTAGCTTACTTTACATGAGTTAGTGAAGTTACATAATATTACAAGCTCTTGTTTTTTTTCTTTATTCATTGCTGCAAAGTTTCAGGGACAACCAATGGAAAGCATACTAGCTCTATGGCTTTTGTAATACTCGTCATTTCTGCATCATATTCTTCTCACCTTTAAAATAAGGGAAGTTGCACTAGATGGCTCCTAGGTCTCTGATCCTACTGCGTGATAATTACACAAATGTTCATATTGAGTAATGAAAAAAATTGTTTTATATTAGTCCTTGCTAGTAGAGTTGAATATACATGAATGCTTACGTTGTAGACACTGAAAAAAAATTTACTTTCTCAGAAAAATAACTATTGTAGAAAAAACAAATTTCCTTTTGGATTCAATCCAGAAATCTTTTAAAGATCACACAGAAAATATCAATTCATACATCTCACTAAAGAATTGTCTGTCTCTATCCCAGTGAGTTCCATTACTTAAATTGAAACCAAGGGAAATTATTTCAGATACCCTCTTTCATACTTATTCAACACCAAGAAAGATAAATTTAACAGAATTAGCTAGAATGAATTCTTTATTATATTTCTAACTGATAATCAAATATCAATGCCATGTACTTAGAACTTTCAACTTTTATTCCTTTCTTTTTAATCTTTTAAGCATTAATATTAAGGATTTAATCACTAATTACAATATATAGAGAAAGTTCCTCAAATATTAGCAATTTTCCCATAAAGTTATAATCCAATTATAACAGCAAAGATTCACATAGCGTTATTACAAATTACTAAGTGGGAAAAATAGCATTATATGTTAAAAAAGCAACATTATATTTTGAACTAGCTTTTAATAGCCATTATATTTAATGGTCTACCACCATTTCATTATAAGCCCAATAAGGGAGATGCATGTAACCCATTTTAATCATCCTTGAGTTGAAACACATTCAACTAGTTAAAAGCTATCTTCAGATATTTGCAGAACAATTTTTTCCTCTTCAGAAATGTTATTTAAAAATTAAATTTCAAAAAGACCAATAATATAAAAAATTTAAAAAAAAAACATTTCTTATGATGCTTTAGGGCTTTTCTAGGGATTTTAAAGCACAAACAAAAAATATTTTTTAAAACATGGTGTTCCTGCTATTTGCAAAACCAGGTAAACTTGTTATAAAACGCAAATGAGAATGAGCTGTGCCTTTCCATAAAGGTCCTCAATATGCATATCTAGGTCTGTATACAAATAACAGTCAAAGTTACTTGTCTGCCTTGAGATATAAAATTATTTAAAGTATGCAGTTACATTGCCAGCAATGAAATAAACAGACTAACTAGCGGGAGCCATAGGTAATAGTCTGTTGTTTTAGTAGAAGTGTGCATTTGAAATAAAGAGAAATATTTGAAAGATATTTACAGTCCTTTTCTTTGAAATGAAGATTTCTGTTTATAAAGTTATATATTCATTTTTAGAGTCTATTTTATAAAATGAAATTATCTCTTGCTCTAGATCTTCAACTATACATTGAAGTCTTATTTCCTAAATTATTACAACTCAATTCAATGTTTATGATTATTATAAATTATTTAATTTTAATTGTTCTGAAGTCAATATTATGTAACATGAAGAATATAAGCTATACAACAAAACCTGTATTTTCTATTACATTTCCAAACAGACTGACCAAACCAACCGAATGATTTCAACAGTGATTTTCTCCCAGCTGTTTCTGCATCAAAAATGCACACAATCCTCTCTAAAACACACCTATATAATTGTATATGATGCCATAGTTTTGTTCATATGTCAGTCTACCCCAAGATTTCAAGCTGACACAGTTTTATGGGACATATTTAATTCACTTAATCACAAGGATTAATAACACAGTGCTATGCTCAGTATTAATTCATTAAATAAATGCATGGATAAATGTATTTTTCTATAACTTTGTCAATTATGCCAACAGCAATGACCTCATAGGAGCCACTGGCAATCATGCCACTCTTTCCTGTTATTCATATGCTCTTGTAACCTGTCCCTTTTGTAGTTATTTTGACTTATTTTCCTGACACTTGGGAAATAACTCATTACACAAGTGTACATTTCATTGATGACTGCATTTAACTAAAGACATCTTTATTTTCAAAATTTACATTCTATATTATAACTCTTCTTTGCTCTTTTCAATAAGTTGTCACATTTTCTCTATTCTATCTCTGAAATATCTCCAATTTGTTTCTCTTTCTCATCTTTACAGTGCTACCAAGGTTCAGGCTTTTAGATCTCTGGTTCAAATGTCTGAGGTAAATTTCTCAATTACTTTCCTGCCTTTAGAATATTTTCTTCTATAATTTAAACCCCAAAATAAAAATTATCTTTATAACATATGCATGCAACCATTTACTCTCATATAAAAATCAGCACCGCTTAAGAAAGTACAGATTTTCAGCTACATTTAAACTGTTCCCAAATTACCTTTCCCATCTACATTTTGAAGATGTATCACTTACCCTAATCCACTAAATTTTATTTGAGGTATAACTGACAAATATTAATTATATATATTTACAGTGTACACTGTTATGTTTTGCTATATGTATACATTGTGAAATAGTTAAATCAAGTTAATTACCATATTCATCACCTCACATACCTATCATTTTTTGTGGTGAAAACATTTTAAGATTTACTCTTAGCAATTTTCAAGTATACAATACA
>NW_007728039.1:301965-303707 GCF_000696425.1 Galeopterus variegatus | reverse complement strand
TGTACATGTTGGCCATTTTTATGTCTTTTTTTGAAAAATGTTTATTCAGGTTTTTCAACCATTTTTAACCGGCTTATTTGGTTTTTTACTTTGGATTGAGTTTCTTATATATTTTGGAAATTAACCCCTTATAAGAGGTATGGTTTGCAAGTCAAGCACTTCTGCTACCCCTTATGTTTTCACATTCTACACCCTATATCTAAAGTTCACTGTTTCTGATTCTACTTTCATTAAACTTATACCTGTGGGTCCTCCTGTCTGAGATGTGGGCAATGCGAAAATATGATGTATACTAAATTACATTATTTACCCTGTTTTTAAATGTAAATTATACTAACAAATTGTTTAGCAAAGTCTTTCTATTCCCCTCCATGGGAACACCTTTAGAATATGCCCACCTCTTATTATTAAGTATGGCCATGTGACTAAATTCTGGCCATGGGAATGTGAGCAAAAGTAAGTTTAAAAAATTTCCAGCCCAACCTATATAATTTGACATACAATACTCCATGTTCACTCTTTCCTCACCTCCCTGCCTAGGTGCAGAGTACCGGGAAGGGGGAAGGGAGAGGGGCGGTTCAAAGTCCTAGGCAATGGTGGCCCCACTGGATGAACTAAAAATGGTGTCCTCAAAGATTGTATCTGAGAAGGTCCCTCTACTATCTACTGTAAATCTAGCATAAACACATTAAACTTTATTGTGTTGAGGCACTCAGATCTTTGTTATTCGTTAGCCTTCCCTGAACCAAAAAAATTTCCAGTATCATTTTTAATGGGTGACACACATATGTTTCATTATCCCTATATTTGAAATTGCAAATGTTACTAAAACAAACTAAAAAATAGGATATATGGACCATTTTCTCATTTAGTCTATACCTGTATCTATATCCCTACCTACATATATTTATTATAACTATAATTTGCCTATAAGCCAAGGTATGCTTCTATTCTAAGGAAACTTACATGACATTTAATAAACAAATTATTAACTTTCTAATTATATATTGATTTTATCCCTTTACTTGGATCGCAGATTATCGTTTAAATTAGAAAGAGTTTGTAGCCAGTAAGCTGGGTGTGGATTTGACCTCACAGCTTTCTCATTTAAATTTAATGTGCCTCAAACTCATCATTTGTAAAATGATTACTTCAATAACTATATATTTAATGAGGGTTATTAGTACATGAAAGAAGGTATATCAAAAATAGTCACTATTATTATAATTAGTTACCAATTCATGACAACTACCGTTACCTTAACTATAAGCCTAGTGGCTTTCCAGGGGAGTATATAAGCATGTGAGACTGTTTCGGTAAAGTAATAAACACTTTAGTTTTATTATAAATAAGGTGTGAAATTAATAATACAACAGTGTTATTAAATCCTAAGCGGTACTAAACGCTATTTTTAGTAATTTAAAAATGTCCTTGTTTCAAAATACAAGTTCACTACCTATGAGCTGTTTTAGATTGGGCATTTAATCATTCTTACTTCAATTCCCTTATCCAACAATATTTATGTCAATACTCATATTTCAGAGCTACAGCTTTCAGATTACATGAAGTATGTTACTATGCACACATAATGCTGTGCTCGACACATACTGAGCAGTCAGCAAATGATAGTTTCCTCCTCATCCTCTCTAAAGCCTTTGGCTTGGCAGCCCAAGCCTCATCTTTCATGGCAATATCCATTTATTGGAATTTCTCTCATTTCTATCCAAAAACAAAATTCATGT
>NW_007728039.1:296164-301505 GCF_000696425.1 Galeopterus variegatus | reverse complement strand
GGCAGCCCAAGCCTCATCTTTCATGGCAATATCCATTTATTGGAATTTCTCTCATTTCTATCCAAAAACAAAATTCATGTTTTCCAACTAGTGTCACAGAAGAAATTATTCCACAAACATCTATTCATGTATGATGGGCTTATTTAAGAACTGCTTAATGTATTAACCTTTTATGTCAGTGCATGGGAGTTACTGCTGTCTGCTAGCACAAATTGTCTTTAATGTCATGTTAAGTCTAAATTCTGTAATAGCAAAACAACTAATAACTACAAAGCACTTTCTATGTGCCTACTCGTATATTTACCTATTTAATTATATACCCAAATTCTCTGAGATCAGTAAAGGAGCCTCAGTTTCTATAAAAGACAAGCAAATTTCTGTTTTCGGCTGACTGTTTTTGGGGATTTTTTGTTGTTGTAGCTGTTTAATACAATTGCTATCTATATTTACTGTATGGAGTAAAATAATGGCTAGAATAATTTCAAACATCTTTTTAAATACGTCAGTAGCTAGCATTAAAGTAAGAGATATATCATGTCCCAAATAAAATTAAAGTGGCAATATTAGAAGGCAAATACAGGTGACAAAGCTAATTCTCAGCCTGAGAATTTTCACAGAATCTTAAATACATCATGCTTTTGAAAGATGGCTGGATTGGAAAAGAAGTTAAAATCCAAGGATATACAATTAACGTAAGGGTAAATGTGAAATTAATCCAGATGCATAGAAGAAGACAAGAAAAAAAACTGCTTCTTTCTCCTTGGCACTGAGAGAGGAAAATATATCCATATACCCTGAAAAAATCATATCAACAATATGGCCCTCGTCTATTAATAAAGTAAATTCACACACACAAAAATGAGGTTCAAAACAAAACAAGGATGTCCACCATTTCAAGTCAACCCTGAAATAAATCATGAAAAGAAAATATAAGGTGTAAAGATTGGAATGGGAAAAGTAAAACTACCTTATATAGAGAAAACATGATAATTTACTTAGGGAGTCCTAAGGAATCTAAAAAACAACAAATAGATCTACTAAGTTAATATAGCAAAACTGCAGAATGCCTGATACTATATCAATTCCATTTCTATATACTAGCAGCAAATACTTAGGAAAAGAAATCAATAAAAAATTCACTTACATTAGCATCAAAAGAAATGTTTAAGAGTAAATTTAACAAAGGATGCAATTATTATATTTAAAGTCAAGTTTTGGTATAGTCAGCGTTTGTTATTTCCTCTCATAATAAATGAAAATAGAAAACTTCACCTACTTATTACCAGATTATAGTTCAATCCTGGTTGCTGCTCAACATTCAGATCTTAGCTCAAATGTTACTTCTTATTTGAAGGCTTCCACGATTACTAAAGTTTGTGGAAGCTCCCAACCCAATACCACCCCAAACACACACATATACGTGCATGTGCATAGCAATGACTATCTGTGGGAGATGGTTACAGTAATGGACCCCAGTGAACATAATACCCAATAGCCAAATCTTTGTGCTATTCCTGCCCAAATTGACTCTAAGCTTGGCCATATGACATGCATAGGCCAATGGGACATCACCAAAACTGGTGCAACCAGAAATTTAATAACCACCTATACATAGGACTTGTCTATTTTTTTTTTTCATTGTGACCATCATGTAAAGAATTACCAGTAAACCTCAAAGAGAGTCCCATGCAAAGCCAGCGCTGGTTTTTTCTAGACATGTGAAAGAAGCCATCTTGAACTTCCAGCCTCAGGTGAACAACCAGATGAGTATAGCTGCTTAAGTGACCACAGATGAGGCCACAAGAAGAAAAACCTGACCCAAATTGTTAATCCATCAAATTATGAACATGTGAATGAGCATAATTTTAAACTACTAAGTTTTGGAGTGGTTTGGTACATAGCAATATGTAACTGATATACTTTATGATATTATAAAGTTTTGTTTCCTTCGTGAAAGCAATTACTGCCTGGAAAAAACAAGCTTATTCATATATTTACGTATTTGTTTATTTTCTTTATTGACTGGGTCTGCTTGGTATAATATAAACTCCATAATACAAGAAGCTTTGTCCATTTGATTCAGTATTGTGTCCCCATGGCCTAGAATATTTTGGGCACATATTGGATATTTAAGCAATATTTTAACTTATTTTGAATGAATAAATGAATGTATACAAGTGCCTCCATTCCAAGAGATTCCTGGAATTTATTTCCATGGAATAGGGCCTCTGCTGCTACATTCTCCTATTCCTAAACTCCAGTGAATATTTGAAATATAGAGCAGGCATGATGTCCAACAACTCCCATAATAGGATTATAAAAAATTCAGCTTGAAGACATTATCTATAATTATATAAATTACATACATTATATGGCATATAGTATATATTACATATATTATACAATAATAATAATAATACAGATTGATTTAACAGATGACTTAAGAAAAGTGAAGAAGCAATATGTCTCCAAATAACATTTTAAAGGTGTTTGATTCACCTACACTGGCTTAAGATAGAGGAGAAACCTGAATATATTCTGCCTGCTGAGTTCTGTGGTTAAATATGATTAAGTGTTCTTATGTCACTCTACATTCCAGGGTTATCAAAGGTTATTATGAGTCTTTGTAAAGTCTCAATACATAGCACCACTCTAAATTTCCTAAATTTTAATTAAACTTAAAATAAGACTAAGAATTTATAGCAGGTGGAAGCCAAATTATCATCTTACTGACAAAGTCTGTGTTTTAGGATTTAATGTTTATGCTAGGTTAAAGGATTTGCTTTGTAAAACAGAATTGCCAGTATTATGCATATTCGCCTCCACTACAGACCCCCCACATACAGTCATTCAGGTGCTCTGCCAATTAACATTTATGGTCCAAAAGAACAGAACAGAAGAGGACTCCTGCTCCAAATCATTAGTTTCCCCCAATAGGGAAGATGAAGAACTGAGCAATGCATGTTCAAGTTATCCCCTATTTATCAATCAGATAAGTCACTGAAAATACTCTGGACAGACAGGGGACAGAGAGGACAGTCAATTAAATTATTTGATCTTCCCTCATGCAGAAAGAAAAATGAGAAATAAAGAGAATATATCTCTTTCCCATTACTCAGTTATTTTCCTTTGGGAATACTTAGTTTATCATCAAATAGGTATGGGATTATGCCAACTATCGCAACAATTTTACTCCTACCTTCATAAAGTCAAAACAATTCATTAATTGAAGTAGATCAAAGGCCTCTTTGCACCCAAGGCTGAAAAGTTACCCATTGTTTATTCACTCAGTATGAACCCTGTCCTTTTATCAAATTTTAAGAGAGAAGTTAAATGTGAACGTTTAAATGACCTTTCAAATTGAAGTTCAATGATGTTAATTTTCAGAAGAATACAGATCAATATGAAAGTATTTGACCTTTGTCAGTTACATTCTAAATAAGTTAAATTATAGAATTCATCCTCACCAATTTATTTATTCTGTTGAATCTGAGTTCTCTAATGAGTCTCACATTTAAAGATTCTTATGTGCTAATCAGACACACAAATTTATTAAAACCCATATCTCCACACCCACCACATTTCAGGAAAAAAAAAATCTCCAGTTTTTAAAGCAGATATCTCAGGAGGTAAAATTATATTCTCAGGATCCTATTTCTAACCTTATTTGTCGTTTCACCAGGTTGCCAAAAAATATTTTCATTTGAATCAATTAGAATCCATGGCCTAACCTGTACACTTAAACATAATTGGGAGAAATCTCTTAGCAAAACTTTAATTATCTCACTGTGTATTTACCAGAACATGTAGGGATGGAGGTATCTATCCACACAAAATGTCTTTTTCTTAGAAAATGGTATACCCTATACTAGTGCCTGCTTCAAAATTTAGAAATTTGTAATGCTGGAAGCCTTGGTCACCTATTCTTTAAATGTACTTGTCTGAACTCTTCAATGTTTGCACTTTCATGTCGTTTTGATGGTGAGCTCTGTCTGGTGAATATGACTTCCATAATGTCTGAAGTGCAGACATAGCTTGTTCTGTGCCACAGTTTCTTCATAAGTGTTTTATAAATTTGCGTCTGCATCAGCAATTTATGAGTGCTCATTTTCCCAGAGCTTTAACATTATTGTATGACACCATATAATGCATTTTTAACAATCTAATTGATTAGGCATAATCAGTTGTTTTAAGTTACATTATTTAATGAATAAGGTTAAACTTCTTTTTTATGTGTTGAAGGGCTGTTTGCATTTCTATTTTTCTCCCATGAAATTTCTGTTCACAGTTTCTGTTTAGTTATTATCAGGACTTTTTTAATTTTCAAATCTTAGAAGCACGTTAGATTATGGATCTTAGCCCTTTGTGATTTAAATAGCAAGTATTTTTTGTCTTTGGTTTTTATTTTTACTTTGTTATCATTTTGATTAATACTATAATTATTGACAAAGGGATTTTAAAAGTATTTTATTATGGCATCATTTATATACAAATAAATTAACATTTTTAGTGTAAAATTCTATACATTTTAATAAATGAATAAGACATGTAACCGCTACCACACTCAAGATAGGGAAATGTATTATCACCCCTTGCATGGTTAGTTTTAACACCTCGTGTACAATTCAAGTAGGATTTTACATGTGTGTTATTATATGATTTTAAAATTACCAAGGTAAAAACATCTTTCCTACGTTCTAAAATTGAGATTGAATTTTATCTCCTGGCCTGTCGAAGTCTTACAAAGTTTTATTTTTCTTCACAAATACCTTTTCTTTCTTTGCTTCTCATGTTCTCAACCCATGCACTAGGTTATGGGTGTTTGTGTGTGAATATCACCTTTCAACATTCTGGATACCCATTGGTTGCTGTATTGTCACTGTCACATACACAACTATGTACAGTCACGTGTTGCTTAACGATGGGGATATGTTTTAAAAAATGCATTGTTAGGTGATTTCATCACTGTATGAACATCATGGAGTGTACTTACACAAACCTAGATGGTATAGCCCAGTACACACCTAGGCTATATGGTATAGCCATCATAATCTTATGGGACCACAGTCATATATGTGGTCTGTTGCCGATTAAACATCATTATGCTAGGCATGATTCTGTCAGTCATGTAAATTCTTCTGAAATCTGCCCAAGACTATGACCTTTGTGGAGTTAAAGGAGATAAATAAAATGTAACACGCTCTTGTGTCTTCTTTATTCATAATTCCCATCCCACATTCTCTCTCATATTGACGTGCCAGCTCTTCACTTGCAAAGAGTGAAACCTTAGCAAGGTGAGTTATAAGGTTCTATGTTTGTGTAAAGTTTTCAAAGGTGTATT
>NW_007728039.1:292898-296087 GCF_000696425.1 Galeopterus variegatus | reverse complement strand
CCGATTAAACATCATTATGCTAGGCATGATTCTGTCAGTCATGTAAATTCTTCTGAAATCTCACTTCTGAAAGGTCCCAAGACTATGACCTTTGTGGAGTTAAAGGAGATAAATAAAAGGTAACACGCTCTTATGTCTCCTTTATTCATAATTCCCATCCCACATTCTCTCTCATATTGACGTGCCAGCTCTTCACTTGCAAAGAGCGAAACCTTAGCAAGGTGAGTTATAAGGTTCTATGTTTGTGTAAAGTTTTCAAAGGTGTATTTTAACAACAATCAATTAAGATTGCTATCTCATTCCTCTCTGACTTTCCTTCAGGAAAAACACTTCACCTATATAAGGTGGTGTTTGAGAGACTTGGCTTTTTCTGGATCAGGCCAAAGAGAAGATGATTCAGGTATGCATTTAGTGGATTTACTTAAGGGTTTTGCAACCCCTGAATAATAAATAATACTAAATTGTTAGATTTTTACCAGTCACCCCAATGAGAGTTTGTCTTGTAGAACTATTCTTACTTGCCCATAGGTTCACATACCTTTCATTGTGAGAGGAAGGTACAGGCCAGAAATTAAGTAGCCATAGCAAAGTGTTCAGTGGCAACTGAAATCAGAAGTATGTAAGTAGTAGAGGACAGGCCAATGTTTAATTGTCAGGAGCCAGAGTTAGTCTGTTGAAATTATTATAGAAATTTCACATGTTCAGTAAAAGTAGCATTCTATTTTGCTAAATTTGATGGTGTTTATAGGTTTTGTTAAATATTTCAAAAGTAATTTGCGGTGGTTTATTTCTCATTCTAAATTACTAATTTTCTTATTTAATTAACTTTGCATTTTAAATGTTCCATTCATTTTCTTGAAGGAAGAATCCCAAAAGTATAATCCTTGTGCTTCCCAAATCTGGATATCCTTGTCTCTAATACCAACATCTGTTTATCTTTTTTAAAAAATGGAATAAATAATGTATATTGAGATGTTCTATTGAATAATATCATATCAAAATTTTGTTTCTCTGGAGAGTACCTCAAATATCATTTCTTTTAATGGAAGGCATTAGAAAGAGAAAAGATTTTATCATGTACATAACCTTAGAAAATATAATAATAAGTAAGAATACAGTTTTTGGAGCAATTAGCAGGTTAGGATATCCACTAAGCAATAAAATATTTATTCTCACAACAGAATGGATTCAGAAGATTTGGTTCTTTTTCACATCTTATCAAAAAATAATGAGTTGTAATATTTCATAAATAATAAAACAAGGACTAGTTTCAGAATGACATGAGGTTTGAAATGCTTTTGAGGCATGTATATAGTCACACAGAGCCTTTTGTCACCACGTGTGAATGAAAACTATTTTGTAGTCAGTTTGATCATATAGTGTATGATAAACTGTAGTTACAACTCTTCTTCATTGCCCTCCTTCTTACTGGGGAACACTTACTCCAGTACATCTCAATAATACCAAGAACTGGGTTAACATATTTAATCCATATTAGAATTGCCTCTTTTTCAGTCTACATATCTTGTGATCCATTGTTTAAGATCTAAATTAAATTAAAAAATGCAAAGCAATATGAAACTAGAAAGAAATGCTGGTGTCTTTTATTTCCTCAAATCATATATTTCATAACTGTTCTCTGCAAAGTGTTTAAACCATATATTTTAGGCTTGATTTTACTAAAATCAGTAGGCAATGTCTTATTTCGCTAGACTAAGGGAATGTTTCAGTTATAATAATTTCTTTTTGCAGAAAACTTTGAGGGTTGCAAGTGATTTTATAGATTGTATTTTATTTATACCCTATTATAAACATCTCCTGTGCATAGATTAAAAACCCCAGTACAGTCATCTTTATAGTTGAGGAAACTGAGATTTGGAGATATTTAAAATATATGTCCGTGGTTTTAAGCCTAGTTCAGCATAGGGATGGTCTCAAAAATTTTTAATAATGTATGGTTTTAGGTGCTTTTGCTTTCATCACACTTTGCCTGGTTTCTAACTATTTTCCTAACTGTTAAACATTTTAGAAATACTGTTTTTATGGAGATTCTTTAAACAGTTTTTAATTGTTCGATGGGTAGTGCAATTAATGTTTATGCCCTTACACTTCTTCCATTGTGTAAGAATTTCTTCTCTTGGAGATTATTTTTTTTAATGGTATAGGTAAAAGTTTACAACATGTCCCATTGTCATTTGTTATAACTTTAATGATTAATTGTTCGATGGGTAGTGCAATTAATGTTTATGCCCTTACACTTCTTCCATTGTGTAAGAATTTCTTCTCTTGGAGATTATTCTTTTAATGGTATAGGTAAAAGTTTACAACATGTCCCATTGTCATTTGTTATAACTTTAATGATTCACTGGAAACTACCTTACACAATAATTATTATATAAATTTAATCATATTTTACCTCTAATTTGGAACAATGCATGTCATATGATCACTGTGTTGTATTTGGATGTGGCTTTCTTGGGAATCTCCCACATAGTTGAAACTTTTCTCCAGATACACATATAGCTTAGAAATATCAGTTTGCTATTGAGGATGCCTCATTTATTTGCTTTATATTAATTATAAAATTCCAGATTAGTTTAATAATTTTATCATCAGTACTATGAGAAACAAGAAAACAGTTTCTATCTAACAACTTATGTAAATTTTAAAACAATCGGCTCATGTATTATATATGTATATGAATATATGTTGTTATTTATATTATTTATAATAATAATAGTATTTATTTAAATCATGATTATTTATAATAATTATTTTATTAATATGTATATATTTACCAAAAGTAATGCAAGTTCCTTGTAAGAAAAATTCACCTATAAATAGCAAATATTAAGTAAAGGCAGTCTTCACTTTACATGGTATTACAATACTGTAAATGAACAGGCAGGCTGAAAACATGCAAAGTCATCACAATAATCAATGAGAAAAATTATGATTACTCAGGACCTTTAAAAAATTTTCATTGGAACATTAAAACTCTCTTTTTGTTAGTTATAAATATGAGAAATAAAAATATCGTAATCTAATGTTTATTTAACACACTGTTATTTAAAACATTAGGAACATTGAGAACTAAAGTGTTTTATATCTTTGCAAAAATCTAATCCAGAGTAGAGTAGTGTTTGCTTTTTTATTTTATAAAGCACTATATGAAATGAGGATATTTCC
>NW_007728039.1:289894-291387 GCF_000696425.1 Galeopterus variegatus | reverse complement strand
CAAAAGTTCCCTCCTGAAAGGCATACCTATTTGTATTTTATAAAATAATATTAGTATGGGAATTTGCCCATTTCCCACAAGATCATCCATTTGTTAGGCAAGTGGTGTCTAATTCAACTTACATGGAAAAAAAAAAAGTTCAGACAGTGATAAAAAACAATCCATAAAATATCCAGTTGGTCAAAGAAAAAACATGTGTACTGCTGTGGATTAATTGAATTGTGTCCCCCAAAGTTCATATCTTAGAAGCTTAATTCCCTTGGTAACTGTTAAGGGCAGGAAATTCTATTATGGTAATTGAAAGGTGGGTCCTTGAAGAGATGATTAGATTGCGAAGACCATGCCCTACTGAATGGATTAATAATGGTGGTCATGGGCATGGTTCTGAGGACCTTAAAAGGAGAGAATGTAAGAGTATCTCTCTCTGCTCTACCAATTCTGCTTTTGAGATACCTTTATTGCTGTATAAAGCCACCACCAAAGAAAACTCTCACCAAATGTGTTCTCTGAACTTTGGACTTCCCAACCTCTAAAACTGTAAGAAATAAATATTGTTTCCTTATAAATTACTCCATTCCAGGTATTTTTTTAATAAGTGACAGAAATAGACTAAAACATGTTCTTTTCTCTCCAACTAGTACAAGGGTACTTCAAAACATTCTTGGACTAATAGAATTTAAAGATAATGCAAATATATCCATGAACTTTTTGAAGACTCCTTGTATATTTCAGTATACTAAGAAGTGAAAATATTGATTCCAGCTGATATAAACACATTTATTTATTTAATTTTAGTTATGTTTAATATTAATGTCTTTCTTATATTTTAAAATATTGGATTTAAATTGTTTTGATTGCTATATAACACTGTGACATAACAAGCATTTGAGCTCATATCTCAATGTGTAATGTCTTTACACTGAAGCTCCTCTTTTGAAAGTACCAGTAATTTTTTTCTGAGATTAAGATTATTTCTTATTTTGGACATGTTTCCAACATTTTTTTCTTTACCAGTACGATAAAGTCAATGATAAAAGTTTTCCTCCTACGCATATATATTGCAACAATTAAAGGGTACCAATGTGTGAGGTTATGTTTTAAGTACTTTATATTCACTGTGACATTTAATCTTCCCAATGCTCTCTAAACTGAAAGCATCAATACTATTTTATTTCCCAAGTGAAGAAACTGAGACTCAGACCCATTAAGTAATATGACCAAGGTAGTTACTACTAAGCATTAGAGTGTTGATTTGAACATAGGTTTCCTTACCCCAGAGTCTATGCAACATGGTATTTTGTCACTAATGTTATATATTCTGACAATTTTATTTTGCAATTTATCTATCAAAAAAATCAATAATATAGAAACACATCAAGAGGATATTTATTATGTATATTTAGATATTTGGATATTTAGATATTTGAATATTTAGTCTCCAATTCCAGGGATTAAATAAAATTATTAAAAATAGATTGATTTTTGGGCCGGCC
>NW_007728039.1:284804-289130 GCF_000696425.1 Galeopterus variegatus | reverse complement strand
CCTGAAGCTGCAAACTTGCAGACTTCCACATATCATCCAGACTCTGAGAAACCAAGGAAGACATCAGTGAAGACATGCTTATTCTATCCCTCCACCAGGACCCTGAGCTAACAGAAAGGGTGGGAACAGAAACCAGATGGAGATTTTGCCAGATTGGGCACCTGGCTTCTTGCATGGAGCCTCCACAGTTCACGTCTCCTCCCCTCCTGGTCTCATTTTCTATGTCTATTCCCTCAACCCCTTCTTTAAAATATCAGTGAAGACATGCTTATTCTATCTCTCCACCAGGACCCTGAGCTAACAGAAAGGGTGGGAACAGAAACCAGATGGAGATTTTGCCAGATCGGGCACCTGGCTTCTTGCATGGAGCCTCCACAGCTCACGTCTCCTCCCCTCCTGGTCTCATTTTCTATGTCTATTCCCTCAACCCCTTCTTTAAAAACCCCTCAGTAAATCTGAGTCTTTTGAGATAGAGTTAGTTTGGCCATTTTCCTTCAGGTTTACTGGAGAAATGGGTTAGCATAATATCTCTCCTCAGATCACCAGTATTCCTGAATAAAAGCTGGATTCCGTTTTCACCAATATTTGACTTTTGAGTGATTTGTATTTGAAAGGGGGCAGGCAGCCAGACCTGTGTCTAGTCACAAAAGGAAGTTTAAAAATTGCTCTCCTTTCTGATTATCTTAGAGCTAGTGTTTTCCCAATATATTAGTGTCAAAGTTGCATAAGTTACTTGGTATTCATAAATTAAAATGTATAAATATTACCACTCAAAGTAAAATCAGTAAATTGTACAAACTATTTGATTTTAAGCAAGTGTTATATGCAGGTCTAAATAAGTTTGTAATTTTTAAAAATATGTAGGATTCCCTCACTATTTAATAACATTGTTTAGTGGATTTTAAGTTAAATCATTCTCTTATTCTGTGCCTATATTCCGAACAGTTTGTTAGATATCTTGTGAACCATTTTCAAAGGAAATAACTTCATAGTGATTTTAGTTTTATTCAACATATTCACATATTTAAAACATTTGGATAACAACTCACTTCCCAGTTGTTAAAGCAAGGAGTGTTATGTAGACTAAAATTAACTAAAAAAAAAAAAAAAAAAAAAAAAAAAGTTGATCTTATTTCATCACTTTCAATAAACTAAATGATAGATACAGAGTTTTTTAAAATACAGGAAGTGTGTGTTAGGGAAATACTATAAATCAGGAGAGCACAGTGATAAGAGAAGCATGCATTTAGAATGTTGATGAAATTGGAATGTGTCTTGGGATATATGGTGAATATTCATTCACCCAAGAAAAATTCATCTAATCTCCATCTAATAATTCAGCATTCTAATTACATGGCTAGATTTGAATTAATATGTTTACCAAGGATATGCATTTTAATTTTACTTAACCCCATCATAATTTGATCCAAAACATGAATGATTTTATTCTTCTACTGAAATACATGGGAACTTTCTGCCTTTACACAAATCAAAACATAGGAACTGGAAACTGACTTTCAGTTTTATGCCAAGTCTAGTCTCTTTGCATTGCTATCAAGTGCATACTTATTAGTAAAAAAATGCTTTTTAAAATATTGTACAAAAGAGAGCTGAAACATTAGTATTATTCTTTAATAGAAGGTTTTATTCTTTCATAGTCTCTAGAAAACCGTGAAAATTTTGTGAAATACTAAATTTTGCTAGTTCTGTGAATGGAAAAACAGGTATCTTCAAGTAAGAGTATACTAGAGAAGTAGATGAAAGAAATTCTAATAGCTACTGACTTGCTAAAGGAAAAGAGAAGTAAAGTACCTCTGGAATCAGAGAATTAAATCTTTCTTTATTTTTTTTGAGATCAACTTTTTTTACTTGGCATAATTCTCTGGAGGTTCTTCCAGGTTGTTGGGTGTATCAATAATTCATCCTTTTTATTTATAAGAAGTATTTCTTTATAAAATTTTTTTTATTTAAGTATACTGAGTTACATATTTATAGGATACAGAGTCATATTTCAATATATGTATATAATGTGTGATGAGCTAATCAGAATGATTAGCATATTAATAATTGCAAAACTTAATCATTTCTTTGTAATGTGAACATTTGATCTCCTCTCTGCTGGTCATTTGATAACATGTAGTAAATCATTGTTAATTATAGATTCCTGGGTTGACTGTACTTATTATTTTTTTTCCCAATAGTACTTATATTTTTCTATCTAACTGTAATTTAGTGTCCATTAACTAGCCGCCCACTATCCCACATGCCTTTCCTGCCTCTAGTAACCACAGTTTTTTCTGCTCTCTCCTTTTAACAGTTCAATTTATTATTTATTTATTTGTTTGTTTTTGTTTTTGTTGTTTTTTTTTTTAAGCTCCCACACATGAATGAGAACATGTGGCATTTCTCTTTCTGTACCTGGTTTATTTCACTTAACATATTTTCTCCAAGTTCATCCATGCTGCTGCAAATGATAGAACTTCATTCTTTCTTAATTCATGTCATTAGATCTTACAGACTTAGTGTTACATTTGGAGGTAAATTTTAAAATATAAAATGGCTTTCATTTGTGGCTGTGAAGGAAACTTTATGAACTTTGATTTCAACCACTTCTCCATCCACAACCTAAATATTTTTTTCTAATATCAATACTTCTATCACAAGAAAGAAAAATGCCTTCAAATATGTCCTCATCATATAGCTGTTTCAGTTTAGCCTTTACCCCATCAGAATGAAATAAACAAGAAATGTCTCAGGTCTATGCCCTCTTTAAACTATTTGCTGACCTTGGACAGATAAAGCATTCTGATTAAAGTGTAATTATTCATATTTTGATGGTGGAATGGGAACTTGACAAGATTTCATTGATGTTACGCCAAGTAAATAATTTTCCAAGGAAGCAGTAACACTGAAATCAAAACAACAACAAAAATCTAGGGTCAAATGTTTCTTTTCCAGTTGAGAAATCCTGCAATCATTGATACTTAACGTCGACTTTTCCCATACTTTTTAGCTCCTTTATGTAAATTATAATTAAATATTACTTTCATAGGTTGTTTTGATGATTTAATGAAATGTTACATTTTAAAAACATGTTGTAAACCATAAATGATCATGCAATAAAGAGTCCAAATTTCCCAAATGTAGCAACTGAAGGCATACATACAAAAACATGTATAAAAATAGCATGTGATGTTCTAAGAAGATCAAAGATTAAAATTTTATTACATACACCCAGCAGGAATGTTAATTGAACATGAAGATGATCAAATTAACAGGATCTGACTTGGGAATAATTATATTAATGTTACAGATATTGTAAACTCAGGGCAGCACTTTTCATTTGCAATTTATTCATCTAGACTATACTACATTTTTTCCTTGAGATAAAATCCTAAAACTTCCACTTAAAGACATTTTTTTTTCCTATTAGCTCATAGAAGAATGATTTAAAGATGTTGCTCAGTAAATTATGGAATGATGGAGATATTCTTAATTTATTATTGATAATAATTTTTCAACTTTACAATATCTAGAAATTTCTTTCTTCCGTGTATGCTTAATATGTTACTCCTATTAGCTCATAGAAGAATGATTTAAAGATGTTGCTCAGTAAATTATGGAATGATGGAGATATTCTTAATTTATTATTGATGATAATTTTTCAACTTTACAATATCTAGAAATTTCTTTCTTCCGTGTATGCTTAATATGTTACAGAAAAGATATCAACCTTTCTGTCTGTGGCCTGGAAACAGATGCTTCTCATGGCAGGAGTAAGTTGGAGAGTTTCTATTTTATTAATACTGCTGTGTCTCTATTGTACCATCCAGACTGTTGCTGCCAACTCATTTGTATTATACATGAATTTTCATTATCAATAATTTAACAAAGCCTTATGTTCAAAATCAATTATAAGTTCAAATAATATTCTAGAAAATTTTTTCTTTGCAATTTAGAAATGTGTCAGTTCCCCTACAATGATTTTTATACTTATTATGACATTTTAATTCTGATTTTCTTTTTGGATAAACAACTATTCTGTTAGAGCCTGGTTTACATTGGATCACCATAACATGTTTATACAAGTAACGTAATTACATACTGAACTCTGCTGCTAGCTGATTACATTTTCATTCATAACCCATCTTGACTGCTGTGCTCATTATTCTAGGTTAAAAAGGCTTTAGATAAAGAAAATCTTCATTTACTTATATGAAAATAGATCTGAGTTTTACATTCTAACCTCCATTAACCCATTCTTAAGCTTAGGCTTACACAATACTGACATACGAAATCACTTTAAATTCATGGATAGCTATCTAT